>NC_141018.1:34877542-35066983 GCF_052327205.1 Somniosus microcephalus
CTGTAAAGCGCTTTGGGACGTCTGGTGGTTGTGAAAGGCGCTGCAGAAATGCAAGTCTTTCTTTTCTTACTGAAGGAGTCAGCGATGCACTGTCGGAGATGCCGCCTTTTGGAGGAAGTGTTAAACCGAGACGCTGTCTGCCTGTTCAGGTGGATGTAAAACATCCCACGGCAGTTTCGCCAAGGAAGAGAAAGAGGGTTCTCCCGGTGTGCTGGCTGCTACTGCTCCCTCAGAACAGATGAACTTGTTATTGATCTCACGGCTGTTTGCAGGAGCTTGCTGTGCTCAAATTGGCTGCCTTGCTTCCATAATAACAGTGACCACACTTCAAAAATACTGCACTGCGCTATATAAATGAAAGTTCTTTCTTGAATGAACATTTTTGTGATTTTCTTTCTTTCATTAAAGTGAGGGACATCACAATCACTGATCGAAATATTGTGCATGCAGTGTCAGCCTCAATTATAAAGAATGACTAAGTTAGATCAGAACCAACATGCTTCCTACTCATTAACCCAGCAACTGTTACATGTTAACTCTGATAGAAAGAAGATAGAAAGACTTGCATTTCTATAGCGCCTTTCACAAGTCCCAAAGTGCTTTATAGCCAATGAAGTACTTTTGAAATGTGGTCACTGTTGTAATGTGGGAAACGCGGCAGCCAATTTACACACAGCAAGCTCCCACAAACAGCAATGTGATAATGACCAGATCATCTGTTTTGGTTAAGGGAGAAAATATTGACCCAGGACACTGGGGAGAACTCCCCTGCTCTTCTTTGAAATAGTGGCCATGGGAGCTTTTACAAACACCTGAGAGAGCAGATGGGGCCTTGGTTTAACATCTCATCTGGGCACCTCCAACAGTGCAGCGCTCCCTCAGTACTGCCCCTCCGACAGTGCAGCGCTCTCTCAGTACTGCCCCTCCGACAGTGCAGTGCTCCCTCAGTACTGCCCCTCCGACAGTGTGGCGCCCCCTCAGTACTGCCCCTCCGACAGTGCGGCGCTCCCTCAGTACTGCCCCTCCGACAGTGCGGCGCTCCCTCAGTACTGCCCCTCCAACAGTGCGGCGCTCCCTCAGTACTGCCCCTCCGACAGTGCGGCGCTCCCTCAGTACTGCCCCTCCGACAGTGCGGCGCTCCCTCAGTACTGCCCCTCCGACAGTGCGGCGCTCCCTCAGTACTGCCCCTCCGATAGTGCAGCGCTCCCTCAGTACTGCCCCTCCGACAGTGCGGTGCTCCCTCAGTACTGCCCCTCCGACAGTGCGGCGCTCCCTCAGTACTGCCCCTCCGACAGTGCGGCGCTCCCTCAGTACTGCCCCTCCGACAGTGCGGCGCTCCCTCAGTACTGCCCCTCCGACAGTGCGGCGCTCCCTCAGTACTGCCCCTCCGACAGTGCGGCGCTCCCTCAGTACTGCCCCTCCGACAGTGCGGCGCTCCCTCAGTACTGCCCCTCCGACAGTGCGGCGCTCCCTCAGTACTGCCCCTCCGACAGTGCGGCACTCCCTCAGTACTGCCCCTCCGACAGTGCAGCGCTCCCTCAGTACTGCCCCTCCGACAGTGCAGCGCTCCCTCAGTACTGCCCCTCCGACAGTGCAGCGCTCCCTCAGCACTGCCCCTCCGACAGTGCGGCGCTCCCTCAGTACTGGCCCTCCGACAGTGCAGCGCTCCCTCAGCACTGCCCCTCCGACAGTGCAGCGCTCCCTCAGCACTGCCCCTCCGACAGTGCAGCGCTCCCTCAGTACTGCCCCTCCGACAGTGCAGCGCTCCCTCAGCACTGCCCCTCCGACAGTGCGGCGCTCCCTCAGTACTGCCCCTCCGACAGTGCGGCGCTCCCTCAGTACTGCCCCTCCGACAGTGCGGCGCTCCCTCAGTACTGCCCCTCCGACAGTGCGGCGCTCCCTCAGTACTGCCCCTCCGACAGTGCGGCGCTCCCTCAGTACTGCCCCTCCGACAGTGCGGCACTCCCTCAGTACTGCCCCTCCGACAGTGCAGCGCTCCCTCAGTACTGCCCCTCCGACAGTGCAGCGCTCCCTCAGTACTGCCCCTCCGACAGTGCAGCGCTCCCTCAGCACTGCCCCTCCGACAGTGCGGCGCTCCCTCAGTACTGGCCCTCCGACAGTGCAGCGCTCCCTCAGCACTGCCCCTCCGACAGTGCAGCGCTCCCTCAGCACTGCCCCTCCGACAGTGCAGCACTCCCTCAGCACTGCACTGGGAGTGTCAGCCTGGATTTTTGTGCTCAAGTCTCTGGAGTGGGACTTGAATCCACAACCTTCTGACTCAGAGGCGAGGGTGCGACCCACTGACCCACGGCTCACAACACTATCGGACTCCCATTACTGCCCGGGGTGTTTTAAAAAAATAAATAATTCAGCATTTAAAAAGCACCATTCAGTGTATTTTCTGTTGCTTCATAAAAGTGGCAAAAAAGGTCCAGTTTATTTTTTAAAAGTTTTATTTCACAGTTTTCTCTCCTATTTTGGTTATTAATGAATACCTTTATATGTTTTTAAAAAATAAAACCTGTTATTATCGCCTTGTGAGAATAAATCTAAACGCCGCATGCTGCCTTGTGAAATGATGGGATCCTCTGATCGGAATCTCTCTGAAAAGATCTCGGAGCATCTTCTCGATGCAAACCATCAGCTTGTGTGTTGAGTGGTGATGTGCTGGGCGCTGGGAGGTGGGTGCTTGGTAATTTGCTGGTTGGGAGTGAACAGTTTTTTTTTAATGTACTTTTTTCAACAACAGCAAAGAAATAAGAAAGCCGGGGGGGGGGGGGGGGCTCTCCTCAGCCCCACCCTCCAGCTGGGAGGAGCATAGTCGATGTTTGCAGATCAGTAAAACCCGCTTGTATAAAAGCTGGGCGCCCGAGTGAGCAACACAACAGCCCCAAGTCGACCAGTGGAGGATCTGAACAGTCGCGGTAGTCGCTTCAGCACCATGGACAGCGGCCGGCTCCTGCTCGCTATCTGCCTCTCTGTCTTGCTCTCCCTGGCTCTCGGCACCGAGAGCTCTGATCTGGAGTCCAGAGCCCTGAGAGATTTCTACCCGAAAGATTCATATCCTTCCAGCGAAAAGGAACTGGTCAGTTTTTTTCCTATTTTCCCCCCCGTTTTTTGTTGTTGACTTAACAAGGTTGCTTCCGTTGTTACTTTGCAAGGATTCATTCCTAGTCATGGGGACCGAGTGACATTTTTGTAGAGTTGAAGGTGAATTGCTATAATCGTGTGAACGTGTTTTAAAAGTCTGGCTAGAGTGTGAATCTGACTTGTAGAGACATTAAAAGTTAAAACAGAAACTATTTCAAGCGAACAAGGGCATGAAAAAATGTTGGAATAAGTTGACTTGAGATTAAAGTCTTGATGGGCCACCACAAGTGTGCGGCAGGACAAGTTCGTCCTTTCTTGCCCGTCAATTTCGTACAAGCGGGGCTAAAATATTCTAGCGAGCATCCCGTTTGGGTCATGTATTGTTAATGTTGCGGGTTCCCAAATATTTTGGGGGAGGATTTAGTCCATTTTAGCTGCTGGGCAATCACATTAATTTAGATGAAAATGCTTTGGAATATTTGTTTGCAAGTACTGTACATATTCTCACCAAACTCTCCCTTCTCTTTCATTCTGAACACCTGGACTGGCCCTCAGCTCGGAGCTCTGCAGGAGGTCCTGGAGAAGCTGCAGACTAAGAGGCTTCCAACCTGGGAGAAGAAATTTGGACAGGTGCCTCTGGTAAAGTCAAACAATTCTCTTTTAGCTTCCTGGTCTGAAGTGGTCCTTGTTGTCTTTTGTGGCAGAAATGTGGGGGGAATGGGTAGCAGGAGAGCTTAGTATCTGGTGGAGAAAGAATAATCAATGTTTCGGGTGGGACTCTTTCTAACCCAGGGTCTCTGCCGGGCAACATGGACCCATTTTCTCTGGGGTGTCATTCCAACGTTTGCTGTTTTTGTTGGAGATTTCTTTCTTTCTTTAACCTCGCGTTAGTCTGTTCCAGTAACTGGTATTGTGGGAGAGATGTCAGTAACCGTTCCAAATACTTACACAGGTTGAAACAAACAGAAACACTTCTTTATGGAGATGTTGTGGGAACCCCGTTTCGTGTCTGACGCAAGTGGAGGCAATTTTAATCTAACTGGCGAGATCCGGAGCAATGCTGGTTTCAACCCCGTCCATTGACTTCCAGTTTGAGGCTGTTCAATATCTGGGTGACAATCGCCCTCTAAAATACCCATTGAAATTGAAAGAGGTGGGGGATTAAATGATAATTAATCCACAGGAGATTCATTTGCAATTTCCATCCCATCTCTGTCACTTGATTACAACACCGCCCACCCTCAAGAAGGGATGACCCAATACCACGGAAAGGGTAGGACTAAAAGACGAGAAATTGTTGGTACATATCCCTCGGTGCAGAATGTCTTCCTATCCAACCCATCGCCCACTAACCGTATGCATCTGGAGGGCCTCTTTCAGACAGTTGTTCCAGCTCCTTTAGTACTTGGGGCTGATTCCGTTCACCGCCGACTGAAGATCCAAGGTTGGTGCACAAGTGTCTGAAGTGACGATCCGTGCTTTTGGTCAGTGCTTAGATTCCTGTAAAGCGTGAAAGATTCCGTGTTAAAGTCAATTGCATGCTTCCTCTATAGTCCCTTCAGAGATGTACACTTTCACCATTACCGCATGGCGATTTCCAAATATATAATTTAATAAACTCAAGGACGCCAGTACAACAAGCTCTATTCTCTATGCATTCCCAGCAGACAAACCCCAGGCTGGGTTTCCAGCCATTGAATTACTTTTTCCAGTAATTTCCCCCCTTTTGCAATAATGCAAAATTCGAGGCAACATATTACTCTACCTTTTTAGGTTATTATTAAATTATATATTTGGAAATTTTAGGGAAACATTTGGATGGTGTCTGCGAGCTGGGGTGTTGCAATTACCTTCAGTGGCCCTGGGTTGAGAGAGGAAGATCAGCCAGGGTTCCTGCTCCTAATCCGCTGACCACCCCCCGCCTCTCGGTGTGTGGATTTCGGATGAGGAGAGGATCCGGCTCCTGCAGCCGAGGCTCACGGCCAAGACTCTCGCCCGAATAATGGCCAGATCACAGCGAGATGTCTCGAGTCTTCAGGAGAGGACAGCAACAAGAACGCTGGTGAAGAAAAAACAGGCAAGTGAGAAAATAAACACCCTGGTGGTTGATTCTGGCAGAATGTTCATTTCTTTCCACCGCCAGCTGTTCAGAATATCTTCCACTTCGACTTTGGACAGGGCAAGGAAACCAGGTTCAGGATTAAACACCGGTGCCTGAAACACAATGCATTCTTTCACCCAAGAGACCACTAGGCAGTTCCAGGTGAAATCCCCATCTTTTAAAGTTCTTGACTTCTTTTATGCAGATTTGACAAGAAAGGCACAGCGAGATCCCACAATAGCCTATCATGTCAGGCAGACCACTGGGCAGTTCCAGGTGAAATCCCCATTTAAAAAAAAGAGGTTTCTTAAAGGGACAACATGAGTCCGGAAGTTTTTTGTTTGATAAAACTGTGTTTGATAAAGGGGGCATTGCATGCAAAGAGGTTTCTTATCAAGCATGAATCCGGCCTCGGGTGACTGTCTGTGTGGAGTTTGCACATTCTCCCCTTGTTTGCGTGGGTTTCCTCCGGGTGCTCCGGTTTCCTCCCACAGTCCAAAGATGTGCGGGTTAGGTTGATTGGCTATGATAAATTGACCCTTAGTGTTAGGGGGATTAAATACGTGGGGTTACAGGGATCGGGTGGGATATGTGTTGGTGTAGGGGTTACGGGGATCGGGTGGGATATGTGTCGGTGCAGGCTCGATGGGCCGAAATGGCCTCTATCTGCATTGTGGGGTTTCTGTGATTCTGTGTGTGTGACCTGATCTTTGTATCCTTAGATCTTACAGGGGATTTAAGAGCTGTCAGTGCTGTCAGAGTTGAATGCAAAACTTGCTGAAACGTTGCACCAAAGGAAAGGATGGCTGAATAAAGCACAACATTTAAATTAGACAAAGTAGTGGGTTTGCCTCTCAAAAAAAACCTCGTGAGCCCCTGTGTTAAATGATCCTTTTCACAGCTATTTCATTCTGAGAACTTTTTAATGGGGCTATAGCCAGGAAGAGGTTAGCGTGATGTTTCATCTTAACAAAGACAGCTACCACATTCAGTAAGGTTTAATTTATTCTTAGATATTGATTTGCACGCTTGTTGTTGTAAAGACCTGAAGAAATGTCCAATCTTTATCTGATTAACTTGTGGTGGACAATCCCGTTACTCTGCTGGTAGAACTTGTCACCATCTGTGTCTACGTTTTGTGAACTGGCAAGAAATAAAGAACAAACTTTTTTACAATCTTGAAATTAAATAGAAATTTGCAATGACACCAAAGGTGTGAGAAGTTCACTTTTTGCTCTCAGTCCTCATTATATTGAGAATTGGCAGGCGATTAAACTGCGGGCTAGATCGCGCCTGTTCTCGAGCATGTAGTTTCCATCCAAGAGGCCAATACTGAGCAGAAGTGAGGCCAGTTATTAATCCTCTGTCACCACTCTATTCAACACAGACCAGGACTCAAATGTGTGCCCTTCCTAGTCTGTACTGGGTGGCTCTACCACTCACTGCATCAACCAGCAGATCCATCAGGGGAGCAGGCATCACTCTCTACATTTACTGCAGCTAGTTTCTTATATTTCATATTCATTGTGCTTCAGCCTTTCACTGATCCACATTTAAACAGACTTTGTTCACAGCCTGCTTTCTGTAACTTGTCTGTGTGCACTGCAATGAGGTGACATAATTGCCCAAACTCCCCACAGAAAGTTAAGTCTGGTAATTAACATGGCAAGTTCCCTTTTTAAGAAAGTGATGATTGTTATTCAAAATGAAAAATACTGCGGATGCTGGAAATCTGAAATAAAAACAATGCTGGAAATACTCAGCGGGCCAGGCAGCATCTGTGGAGAGAGAAACTAGAGTTAACGTTTCAGGTCGATGACCCTTCATCAGAAAATAAAATAACTAGACTAGCACACGAATAGTGAGTTCGGGACACTGCGCAGTATCGCAGTGTCCTTTTCACAACTTTGAAAAACCCACAGCTCCCCCAGGGCACAGGTGAGATTTAATCAGCTTGGGTCCTTAAGCAATTGATCAGATGTCAGTAATGTGCAGAGAACTGAGCAATGTCCTGAGCAATGTCCTGAGCAATGTCCTGTTAGCGAATTTGTGTCTAAATGAATTTGCTTTGTTGTTTTTACCCTCACTGGCCTGAGTTATCATCAAGGAATTTGAAATCATTGTTTCTTGTCGTACAATTTAACAATTCTTGGATGAAGAATGGTTCTGTTTGGGACCAGCTTCACACCAGTTTTGGGTATTAAATGCTCCTGGATGAGCATCACTTTGTAAATCTAGTTTCCTCTATGATCCCCCACTTTCAGAAGCACGTATATCCATTTCTACCTCCACCTCTTTTTTTTTAAGATGCTCCTTAAGACCTACCTCTTTGACCAAGCCTTTGGTCCTAATATCTCTATCTGGCTTGGGGCCAAATCTTGTCTGATATCGCTCCTGTGAATCATCTTGGGATGTTGTACCATGTTAAAGGCGTATCTGTAAATGCAAGATGTTGTTGTCTCGTAACCTTGCTATTGTTCTAGCCTCTTTGCATAATTATTGCTCAATTATACATTGCTTTAATCTAAGAACATACGAATTAGGAGCAGGAGTCGGCCACTTGGCCCCTCGAGCCTGCTCCGCCATTCAATAAGATCAGGGCTGATCTTCGACCTCAACTCCACTTTCCCGCCCGATCCCCATATCCCTCGATTCCCCGAGAGTCCAAAAATCTATCGATCTCAGCCTTGAATATACTCAAGATCTCAGTCTTCAATATGCTCAATGACTGAATATCCACAGCTCTCTGGGGTAGAGAATTCCAAAGATTCACAACCCTCTGAGTGAAGAAATTTCTCCTCATCTCAATCTTAAATGGCCGACCCCTTATCCTGAGACTGTGACCCCTGGTTCTAGACACTCCATCCAGGGGAAACAACCTCTCAGCATCGACCCTGTCAATCCCCCTCCGAATCTTATATGTTTCAATGAGATCACCTCTCATTCTTCTAAACTCCAGAGAGCATAGGCCCAGTTTACTCAATCTCTCCTCATAGGACAACCCTCTCATCCCAGGACTGTACCCTTGTCTTGAAAGGCATTTGGTTTACAAACCAATGAAATCCCTGTTGATGGAATCAGTAGGTAGATGCTCAATGGTAGCACCCTCGTTGGGCCAGCTGGATGGTCCTCTGCTGTTAATTCGATGCTGTGGTAGCCGATGTCTTTAAAGACAGGGGCAATAGAGCGCTCTGAAGTCTCTAACCAGTAAGTCTTTGTTTTTTGTGTATTTCCAGTGTGACGTTGGAGAACAATGCGCCGTGAGAAAAGGAGCCAGAATCGGGAAACTCTGCGACTGCCCCAGGGGTGCTGGCTGCAACTTCTTCCTGCTTAAATGCTTGTAGAGAACCCAAGAGATTTGACAAAATCATTTCTATTTTCAATGGCCAAGAGGAGAAAAAATGAAGACAGCTGGTGGACATATTTTAAATACAAAAATATTGCTAGCGCTTCGCATACTGTCATAGTTACATAGAACGTTCCCGTACAACTATCTTGTTCTGTCTGTGTTTCAGTGTCCTTTGGAAAGATTGAATCTATTATTAAATATGTTATCCAGTTTTTTTAAAGCAGTCTGTCTGGTCTCTAGATTTCAATGTTTTGGTACAAAAATAGCCCGTTTTGGTGCAGTGTTACAGGGTGTAGCATTGCCTGCCTCGAAATAAAATGGTCTTGCGTTTGAATGCCAGGGATGTCTTTTCTCCATGTAGATCTGCCACGCTTTAAAATGTTAGGTCTTCTGACAAGCTGGGCACCCTTTAAAAAAAAATCATTCTCGGGATATGGGCGTCGCTGGCGAGGCCAGCATTTATTGCCCATCCCTAATGGCCCTTGAGAAGGTGGTGGTGCGCCGCCGCCTTGAACCGCTGCAGTCCGTGTGGTGAAGGTGCTCCCACAGCGCTGTTAGGGAGGGAGTTCCAGGATTTTGACCCAGCGACGACGAAGGAACGGCCGATATATTTCCAGGTCAGGATGGTGTGTGACTTGGAGGGGGACTTGGAGGTGGTGGTGTTCCCATGCGCCTGCTGCCCTTGTCCTTCTAGGTTGGTAGAGGTCACGGGTTTGGGAGGTGCTGCCGAAGAAATACCCTAATACAACTGAATGGCTTGTTAGGCCACTTCAAAGGGCAATCAAGGGTCAACCATCATTGGTGTGGGACTGGAGTCACGTACAGGCCAGACCGGGTAAGGACGGTAGGTTTCCTTCCACTAAAGGACATTAGTGAACCAGTTGGGTTTGTATGACAATCCAACAGCTTCATGGTCATTTTTATAAATTTTTAAAAAATGCCATGGTGGGATTTGAAATCATAAGAACATAAGATTAATAGACACAAATCTAGATTAATAGTCCAGTAACATAACCACTACACCACCGTACCCATGATAATAAGGTACTTCTTATCAAAGAGAGGAATATGCATAAGGCTCAGTCTCACAGCAAGCTTTGTTATTAATAAGCTAAGTGAAGGGACAAGGTTTATAGTTCAAGGCACCTTCAAACCTGGAAAATTAAGAAACATGAAGTAATCAAGTTTTGGTTGAGTGGTGAGATGACATCAAGCTTGTTTTTTTCAATAAAAAAATGCTGTAGGTTAGGATGAGGAAGGAAAGAATAATGAGGATAATAGTTTTGAAATCCTGAGAATGAATCCTTTAGAGATAGGATAGTGTGGTGAATTTTAATCATAGAATCATAAGCACAGAAGGAGGCCATTCGGCTGTCCAATTAGGCCCACTCCCCTGCTCTTTCCACAGCATGCACAAATTCCAAAGATTCACCACCCTCTGAGTGAAGACATTTCTCCTCATCTCAGTCCTAAAGGACAACCCTCTCATCCCAGGAATTAAGCCTGCTCCTGGGCAATCACCAGTTGGCTAGATTCAGGAGGTGCACAAACTTCTTCTTCTTCTTCTTAGGCAGTCCCTCGGAACTGAGGATGACTTGCTTCCACATTTAAAATGAGTTCTCAGGTGACTGATGAGTCCAATGCGGGACCTGCAGTCTCTGTCACAGGTGGGGCAGACGGTGGTTGAAGGGGCGGGTGGGTGGTGTGCTTGGGTTGACGTGCGCTCCTTGCGCTGCCTGCGCTTGGCTTCCGCTTACTCCCGGTGAAGAGCCTCGAGGTGTTCGGCGCCTTCCCGGATGCTTCTCCTCCACTTTGTGCGGTCTTGGGCCAGGGATTCCCAGGTGTCGGTGGGGATGTTGCACTTTTTCAAGGAGGCTTTGAGGGTGTCCCAAGTGTGTGCTGGTGACATTCCCCACTTAACTGTCTGCCTCCCCTTGTTGGGGAACCTCTGGGTCTCTACTAGGTGCCTCCCCAGGACAGTTCATCTGAGATTGGGAGCTGAGGGCAGCAATGGAACCAAATCCCCATGACATGGTGATAGCAAAATACTGCGGATGCTGGAAATCCGAAATAACAACAGAAAACGCTGGAAAAACTCAGCAGGCCAGGCAGGATCTGTGGAGAGAGAAACAGAGTTAACGTTTCAGGTCGATGACCCTTCATCAGACTGACGAAGGGTCTTCGACCTAAAACGTTAACTCTGTTTCTCCACGGATGTTGCCTGGCCTGCTGAGGTTTTCCAGCGTTTTCTGTTGTTATTCCCCATGATATGGCACTGGACATCTGTGCTCCTCTAAGCGACATCTTCACACTCCTGAGTAGCTAGATTCTAACTAGCAGTTGCAACATCCCACAGGAGGGAACCATTCCATTCTGAGAAGAGGAAAGCCTGAAATTGTCCAACTGGCTGAGCTAAGTTGCACAATAGAGGAGACAGTAGATCATAGAATCACAGAATAGAGTCAGCGCCGGCTCTTTCGAAGAGCAATCCAGTTAGTCCCACTCCCCCGCTCTTTCCCCATATCCCTGCAACTTTTTCTCCTTCAAGTATTTACCCAATTCCCTTTTAAAGACTACTATTGAATCTGTGTCCACCGCCCTATCAGGCAGTACGTTCCAAATCCTAACCACTCGTGTAGAAAAGTTTTCCTCATGTCGCCTCTGGTTCTTTTGCCAATCACCTTAAATCTGTGCCCTCTGGCCAGTGACCCCTCAGCCACTGGGAACAGCCTCTCCTTACCCACTCCATCGAAATCCTCCATGATTCTAAACAACTTCAGAGTCTTCTTCTTATCGTGTCTACACACTGTTCCCTTTGGGGAACAGTATGAAGTAGTGGAAGGATTTCTGGCCGCGTTAAACGCTCCTTCCGTGACCGTAACCATCTTCATACCAGCCATTAGGGTGGTTAGTCCTATGGTGGGAGGGTTTTACGGGCTCCCGCAACCCATACGAAGGGGGGGGGCCACCCACACCCACGGACGCAAGTATCCCGCTGGATGTCAACCCAGAATTTAGAGCCGGAGCTCCGACTCTGCTTGCCGGGACTGTCTGGAGTGGGGTTTGAAACCCTACACCTTCTGGCCCAGCGGCGGGGATGCTACCGCTACGCCAAAGGCCCACTCCAACTTCAGAGTGAAAGACCCTTTTTATTTATACTGCACCACCTTATTCATAAGAGATGATCTGATTTAACCTCTTGAAAGGTAGGCTTTCTTCAAATGATCATTAACATTGAAAACCCCGCAATAAAATGTTGAATGCATTTTGCCACAGTTTCTCGCTTTATATCGAGATGCCCATGTTACTGGCATAAAGGATTTTGATACTGGAGGCGTGTAGGAGGCGGGACTACAACTTTTGGGGTTGTAGTCCCGCCTCCATCGAGTTGTGGCCAACCCATGTGATTTTCCCTTGATTGACCTTGTTGACCCCGCCCAGTGGGCTCAGCAGGCCAATTAAGGGCCACCCGGCAACAGGTGACGTCACAGATTGACATTTCATCTGTCAAGAGCTTTTGACAGATGAAATATCAGCGTTTGACAGCTCTTTGAAGCTGTCAAACACTGACAATCTGTACACTAAGTTAATTCCTTCCTCTCTGGCTGATTTAGAGATCTCTCCAGAACAGAAAGCTGAATGCTGCAACTTTTGACAGCTCGCGGCCATTCTGCTTTCTGTGCCGGTGAGATGAGGGACTCCCGAGACCTGAAGGAAGGAAGGTTGTAAAGGTAAGTAAAGGTAAGTAAAACTTCTTTAAACACTTTACACACACCAAACACACTTATCTCTGAACTTATGCGCCCATCACTCACCTGAACACCAGACAGCTCGAACCCTCCAAGCCCTTCAGCCCGACGGTCCGCCTCGCTAACTTGGCGTGGTTTGGAGCCGTCGGGAATCCCACACTTCAGCAATAAAAATAGGGGTTAGGCTAAAAACTGCCTGTTAACTACCTGTTAACAGGCAGTTAATTGGCACTAATCCCCTTCCCGCCTCGGGGAGGCGGCTCCCAGTGCGGGGCGGGTACCCGCCTCCTTCGAAACTGGCATGGAGGCGGGTTGGGGGCGGGATGGGTTTGTGCCCCCCCGATTTCGAGATTTTAACCCCCCACATGCCACAATCCCGCCTCCACGGCCCAATGAAAATCCTGCCCATAGAGTCATAACGGCACAGAAGGAGGACATTCGGCCCATCGAGTCTGTGCTGGCTCTCTGTAGAGCAATCCAGTCAGTCCCATTCCCCCGCTCTATCCCCGTAGCCCTGCAAGTTTATTTCCCTCAAGTGCCCATCCAGTCTCCCCTTGAAAACATTGAGTGTCTCCGCTTCCACCACTTCCGTCGGCAGCGAGTTCCAGGTCCTCACCACTCGCTGCGTAAAAAAGTTTTTCCTCACATCCCCACTGTATCTCTTGCCCAAAACCTTAAATCTGTGTCCCCTGGTCCTTGTACCGTCAACTAGTGGGAACAGCCTTTCCCCGTCTAGCCTATCCAAACCCGTCATAATCTTGTACACCTCTATCAAATCACCATGTTTAGAAAGTTTGCTAACTAGTAAATGGAGGCTTAACAACTCTCAAAAATAGGAGACCATTGTCCACTCTGTCCTGAGGGTGAAAGCAGAGCTCCAGAAAACTCTACCACACAGTATAGAATCATAGAATAGTACAGCACAGAAGGCGGCCATTCGGCCCATCGAGTCTGCGCCGCCTCTTTCGAAGAGCAATCCAGTCAGTCCCACTCCCCCGCTCTTTCCCCATATCCCTGCAGTTTTTTTCTCCTTCAAGTATTTATCCAGTTCCCTTTTGAAGGCTACTATTGAATCTGTATCCACCGCCCTATCAGGCAGCGCATTCCAAATCCTAACCACTCGTTGTGTAAAAAGTTTTTCCTCCTGTCGCCTCTGGTTCTTTTGCCAATCACCTTAAATCTGTGCCCTCTGGTTATCGAGCCTTCAGCCATTGGAAACAGTTTCTCTTTATTTACTCTATCCAAACCCTTCATGATTTTAAACACCTCGATCAAATCTCCTCTTAGCCTTCTCTGCTCTAAGGAGAACAACCCCAGCCTCTCCAGTCTATCCACGTAACTGTAATCCCTCAGCCCTGGAACCATTCCAGTAAATGTGCAAAAAGAGAGAACAACTTACTTCCTCCTGTCCAGTCTAGGTTTCAAACCAGGTCCGAGAGGTAAAATCAGTAGGTCAACCATAAATTTCCTCTCCGCTTCCCTCACCAGGAGACCGCAATAAAGCTGGACTTGAATCAACCCCTGAATTCCCTAAAGTTAAAAAGATTGTGATCTTTGTTTATAGTTACTGAGAAGTCTTAGTGAAAGTTCAAAATCCACAATGCATCAAGATTGAAAAGAGTGGGAAAGAAGTTGAGAGAAATCCAGAAATAGTGATTAGGTGACACAAGGGGTGCGATCCTGCCAGCCCCGGGGAGGCGGGTTTGGAGACGGGACTGCTGGGAAAATGGCAGAATTTGGGGGCGGGTGCCCAACCCGCCTCCGTGCCATCTTGCCAGGAGGCGGGTAGCCGACCCGCGCCGGGTCCCGTCTTCTTGGAGGCGGGAAGGGATTAAAGACTATTAACTACCTGTTAACAGGTAGTTAACAGGCAGAAAATAGGATTATCCCCTTTTTGCCCTCACAAGCGTGGGCTTCCCGAAGGCTCCGAAACCCGCCAGGCCACCGAGGCGAGTAGTGGGTCTGCGGGGGTCGGGGGGGTCCAAAAGTGTGCTGTGAAGGTAAGTGATGGGTGCAAGTGTGGAGAGGTGAGTATCTGAGGTAAGTGCAAAGCGTTAGTAAAAGTGTACTTACCTTTGTTTCTTCCTGCAGGCTTCAGTCAGTGGGTATGTGGAGAGTCTCGCACCTCCGCGGTAGAGATGACAGATGGCCACTGCATTCTTAGATGCAACAACCATCTCATTTCTGCAAAAGAAAGAGGTTTAAAAGACCTCATCAAACTACAGAGAATGTCACTGTTTGACAGCTTCACAGAGCTGTCAAACGATGACAATTCATCTGTCAAAAATATTTGACAGATGAAACGTCATACGTTGTCGTTCTGTGCAACCGGCTTCCCTTTAATTGGCCTGCTGAGCCGGCTGGGCGGACTTACCAAAGTCAATCAAGGGAAAATAGCGTGGGTTGGCCAGAAGTTGATGGAGGCGGGACTGAAACCCGACAAGTGGGACTGTGGGAGTCCCGCCTCCAAAAGCTCCCCATTGAGAAAATCACCCCCCAGGATTGGGTCTTAGGAGCTTGTCGATGGCAACAGAAAGGGAGGACTCAGGGAGGTGAGGAGGTCCATAGTTTTGAGGTCCTACAGAACAATAAGTTAGAAGTTGGAGACGCCACAATTAGTCTTTGTAGTGTATGTACCTTTAAGAGCCCCTGTGTACTGTAATACCGGTAGTGACCACTCGGGTATATAAGCCTGTATAGCGTCTTGTATCTTTTAGTTCACCTCCAGACTTTGTTCAATAAACACCTGTTAAACCAACTCCTGCATTCCGCGTCTCCATTAACACACGGATACAACAGTGGCGACGAATTGGAAATGGACTTACCTGCAATTCGGCAGCACCTCAAGGAGATCGATTCCTCAGACAAAGGTCGAAGAAGAAAAAAAAAGAAAAAAGAAACTGTGGTTTCACCAGCTAGCCGGGCTGGTGGCAGGTACTGCACTAATCCTTCCTGGGCGGCGGGCTGGGGCTCGATCGGATGGCTCTGCAGCGGGGCCGAGCAGCGAGTCGGAAGGCGGAGGCAAACAGAGACGGAGGGTGGAGCACTCGGGAGACGGCCGGCACTTCAAAGCAGGTTGGCGTTCGGACCAAGCAGAGGGAGGGAAAAGTCCCAGAGAGTCCGGCGGGAACGAGTCTCCAACTATTAAAAAATATCTGTGCAAATAAAAAACCGCGGAGAACAGCGTTGTCAGCAGCGGCACCGGCGGGAAAGCGCGGGAGGCGCCATTTTTTTCGGCAGGGAAGAAAGGAAAGCGTGGGAGGCACCATTTTTGATTTTCAGGATGCCTAAGACTGGCAATATTACTGCTTTCGATAGTAATATAGAGGATTGGACCACATATGTGGAAAGAGTGGAGGTATATTGCACAGCGAATGAAGTAGAGGATGATAAAAAGGCATCGGTACTTCTAAATCTGATGGGCGCAAGGACATACGGGCTGTTACGAAACTTAATTACTCCAGCCAAACCGATGGACAAGAATTTTAAGGAGATTGTTGATACCCTACAGGAGCACTTAAACCCAACACTGCTGCTGATAGCGGAACGATTCAAATTCTTCAGGAGGAATCAGCACAAGAATGAAAGTAACGCTGATTACCTCACCGAATTAAGAAAGCTGTCAAAGCACTGCCAATTCGGGGCAGGACTGGCAGATTCTCTACGAGACAAATTCGTCTGTGGTCTCCTAAGTGAAGGAACACAGAAAAGGCTACTTTCTGAGAAAGATTTGACACTGGACAAGGCTTTCAGTGTGGCTGTATCATACGAAGCAGCAGCAAGAGGAGCTGCAGAGATACAGCAAAAGCCACAGGACTTCGGCACCCATGAAATGACACGGGGTTTCGAGAGATGTTATCACTGCGGCAGACTGCTGGTTCAAGGACAAAGCATGCAGGCAATGCGGAAAGATGGGACACATTGCACGTGTATGCCGATCTGGAAACAAAAAATCCACTGACAGAAAAAAAATCAATAAGGAAAAGTACAGAAAGGTACAAATGATGACGGACAGTAGCTCCGAAGACCAGAAGAGCGATAGCGACTCCGGAAACAAGAGACTAAGCTGTCTCAAATTACATAATGTAATTGCCAAAGAAGATTACCAGACCATTTGGGTTACCCTCACGAAAGCGAGGTCCCCAGTTAAAATGGAGCTAGATACAGGATCAGCTCTGACCATCATAAGTCGACGGGATTACGAGCGGCTATTTCCGCATATACCTTTGAAAGATACAAGACGCTATACAGGCTTATATACCCGAGTGGTCACTACCGGTATTACAGTACACAGGGGCTCTTAAAGGTACATACACTACAATTTTGATTTCAAAACAGTAAGAAAGCAGGGAGGAAGAATGACGTGAAGGATGATGTATCTAGAACTGATGAGGAGCAACAAAGGAACGTGGAGAGCAACAATCGCCACAGCAATATCGATAAAGACACCAAGGCCTAGATTTTCAGTATAGACAGTTTTGGGGCGCTAACCTTAGCGCCCGCCCGAAGTTAGCGCCCGCCCCAAAGTAGCGCCCCGTTGCCGGAAATTCAGTGGCTTCGCCCTAAGAGGTTGGTGGAGCGCTAAAAGAGGCGTTCCACTACTATCTTTAGGCGCTAAGCCGGCGGTACAGAGCGCTGCGCACGGCAGACACTCTGGTGCCAGTGAGCTCTTAAAGGGGAAGGGTGCATGTGTTTTTTGCAAAGGCAGAGTCTGGGGGGGAAAAGGAGGAGGAGGAGGAGGAGGAGGAGGAGGAGGAGGAGGAGGAGGAGGAGGAGGTGGTGGTGGTGGTGGTGGTGGCCGGAAACATAAATACACCATTCACAACACACTGGTTCCTTCCATTATAGTGCAGGAGGAGGGCTCTTTAATTTGCGCTCCCCAGGGTGTGTTGCGTTCCATTTTACAAACGCACTGGACGCCAGCCGCACAATCGGGCGGTCCGACTGAAGTTTGGATTCGGGGCGGCCAAAGGGCGTTGCACGAGGATGTGACGTCATTTTCTGCGCGCGCATCCGGGCGGCCGCTAAACTTTGCGCCGGCGCTAACGGGCAACTTAATTTGGGGCGGGGCGCAAACTGCGCTGCGCCCGGGCACTACACGCATAGCGCCCGAAAATCACTTCTCTTAAGGCGCTAACTGCTGGCGCAAGCAACTGAAAATCTAGCCCCAAGGGTTTTAATGGAAAGAGGGCATCACCCATCAGGCAACAAGTGAGTTAGAGCAGGAAATAAGTCTTCATTATTTCAATATACATTTTAGCATATTGGATCATGGAGTGTCCTGCTCATCTCATCTCTTAATTTATCTATGAGATGTGCCTCATTAGAGGCTGTTCGTTTTGCAGAAATTTATAGATGCCTCTGGATAAATCAGCTGTGTTCTGTGACATTGAACCAATAAATCCTTCCTTTTTACGAATTCCATCTCAACTCCATGCTGATTAAATTCTTGGTGTCAGTAACCGATGAGAAATATGTTAGTGTGTTTTATGAGTTTTCACCGGTTAATAACTGCAGAGATGATTTATAGGAGGAAAACACAAGCAATCTTAGAAATTAGAATCAACACAAAGGTTGGTAATGTAACAATAACTGGTTAAAAAGAAAACTGAAGTCAATGGTGATGCCCTTACCGCTGCACTGACTGACGTGAACCTTGTCATTCATGTGGAAATAACTTATGTAATAATACTGGGCGGCCTGCTGGTGGCACTGTCCAGGGAGAGTATAAATACTCGGGCATGGGCCCAGCTTGCTCAGGGACATTCTTTAACAGGAACTAGTGAAGGACACAACTAGACCTCCATGTTGTAAAACAGTTGATTAAAGCTTTGTTTAACGCTTAGACCAAGTGCCTAGTAGTTTTCTTACGTCACTGGCCAAGATCAGCTAACCCAATACAGGCTGGGGATCAAACCTTGGACATTTCTGGTCTCTGTGGGACTCCATACCATACTTGGATTTACTCACTGACTCAGTTACTCCATAAACTTGAGCTCAAATCCCTCCATGGCCCCTCGCCACCTCCCTATCTCTGTAACCTCCACCAGCCCTACAACCCTCTGCGATCTCTGTGCTCCTCCTATTCTGCCCTCTTGAGCATCCCCGATTTCCATCGCTCCACCACTGGCAGCCGTGCCTTCAGCTGCCTGGGCCCCAAGCTCTGGAATTCCCTCCCTAAACCTCTCCGCCTCACTATTGCTCTCTCCTCCTTTAAGACACTGCTTAAAACCAACCACTGTGACCAACTCACCTGTTCTAATATCTCCTGATGTGTCTCGGTGTCAAATCTTGTTTGACAACGCTCCTCTGAAGCACCTTGGGACATCTTACTGTGAGGGTGCCGGTTAGTTCCCTCAGTAACCCCTAGATGGCACCTTCACTTGTTTTTTTCCCTTTGCTAATTGTTACTAGTTTCTCCTGTGTTTACTACTTAACTGCCTTTTATCAGGTTTATTGGTTTCACCTGTTTTTGCTTGTATTTAAGTTCTGTGGTTTCTTCCCTCTGGGCTCAGTCTTGACAAGCCGTTTGCCTAGTGGTAGCTTGTATTGAGCTCCTATGTTTGTACTGTTTACCTGTGTGATTCTAGTAAAGTACTTTTATTTAAGACTGCATACCTGCTTCTCGCCTCGTCTGTCTGCACTTGGGTCCAGAACCAGCCCTGCCCTGACAGCAAGACTGAGCCATACATGGACCCAGCAGAAACCAGCAAGTCAACTGCCCACTGCCCTGATCAGCCAGGGAGCCTGCATTCCCTAACCAAGGCTGTCGGGTAAGGCCAGCGTTCGGGTGCCGCCGAGCTCTCAAGTCTCCTGGGTCTCCACTGTGTTTAATTCTCAAGTCTCCTGGGCCTCCCGTAGTGTTAAACTCTCAAGTCTCCTGGGCCTCCGCTGTGTTAAATTCTCAAGTAAACTCTTTAATCTTCAGGGCCTCCGCTGTGTTAAACTCTCAAGTGAACTCTCTAGTCTCCTGGGTCTCCCCTGTGTTTAATCCTCTGTGTTTAAATTTTGTCTCCTGGGCCCTCCTATGTTTAATTCTCGAGTCTCCTGGGCCTGGGCTCTTGCTGTGCTTTGTGCCGTTGATCTCTCAAGTTCTCTTGGGCAAAATAAACTCTCGAGCTCTCCTGGGCAAAATAAACTCTCAAGTACTCCTGGACAAGATAAACTTTCGAGCTCTCCTGGACAAGATAAACTCTCAAGTTCTCCTAGACAAGATAGACTCTCGAGTTCTCCTGGACAAGGTAAACTCTCAAGTTCTCCTGGGCAAGATAGACTCTCAAGTTCTCCTGGGCAAGATAAACTCTCAAGTTCTCCTGGGCAAGATAAACTCTCGAGCTCTCCTGTTTTGTATCGATTGGGAGGGTTATGGTCCTGAAGAACGTTCCTGGGTTCCGGCCCGGGACATTTTGGATTCTGAACTCATCAGGGATTTTTGCCGTCGCCACCCTGATCATCCAGGAGGAATGTCAGGAGCCGTTCCTAGGGGAGGGGGTCCTGCGAGGGTGCCGGTTAGTTCCCTCAGTAACCCCTAGATGGCACCTTCACTTGTTTTTTTCCCTTTGCTAATTGTTACTAGTTTCTCCTGTGTTTATTACTTAACTGCCTTTTATCAGGTTTATTGGTTTCACCTCTTTTTGCTTGTATTTAAGTTCTGTGGTTTCTTCCCTCTGGGCTCAGACTTGACAAGCCATTTGCCTAGTGGTAGCTTGGCTTGAGCTCCTATGTTTGTACTGTTTACCTGTGTGATTCTAGTAAAGTACTTTTATTTAAGACTGCATACCTGCTTCTCGCCTCGTCTGTCTGCACTTGGGTCCAGAACCAGCCCCGCCCTGACACTTACAATGTTAAAGGCACTATATAAATGCAAGTTGTTGTTGCTGAGATAGCCCTGCCCACTTGTAGTACCCTGAATAAGATACAGTGAGGGTGAAATCCAACCATTGCGGAAAAGAAAGTTGGGTGGAGTGTAAAATGGGCTACCAATGCCCAACGCCCGTTTTACACTAACACCCATTTTACACTAAGGCCCGTTTCACGCTAATGCCCACATTTCACCCCCAGTGTCCGTGAAAGCTAAGGAAATCCTTTTGCTTTAAACTGCAAGGATTCTAACTACAACTTGTTGTGGAATGTGTCTGCTTCAATTATTACCCACAGCCATGTTATTTACATGGTATCAATATAGTTAAATGTAACCTGCCAAGATTATTCTTTGCCTGGATGAGAGCAGCTCCAACAACACTTAAGAAGCTCGACACCATCCAGGACAAAGCAGCCCGCTTGATTGGCACCCCATCCACCACCTTAAACATTCGCTCCCTCCACCACCAGCGTACCGTGGCTGCAGTGTGTACCATCTACAAGATGCACTGCATCAACTCGCCAAGGCTTCTTCGGCAGCACCTCCCAAACCCGCGACCTCTTCCACCTAGAAGGTCAAGGGCAGCAGGCGCTTGGGAACACCACCACCTCCAAGTTCCCCTCCAAGTCACACACCATCCTGACTTGGAAATATATCGCCGATCCTTCATCATCGCTGGGTCAAAATCCTGGAACTCCCTCCCTAACAGCACTGTGGGAGCACCTTCACCACACGGACTGCAGCAGTTCAAGAAGGCGGCTCACCACCACCTTCTCGAGGGCAATTAGGGATGGGCAATAAATGCTGGCCTTGCCAGCGATGCCCACATCCCGAGAATGAATAATAAAAATACGTAGCGCTGCCTACCAATATTGCAATACTTTCTGCTCAACTCTACCTTTTGTCGACATGAGGAACAAGAGCAGCCCGACCATTCCCAAAATGTCTTCTTCAGACTCTCCACAAATAACGCAAGATGAGCAATGGTGAATATGTTGTTTAAAATCGCCCTTTGGCCTTTGTGAAATACGATGGTATTTCTCTGCTGACACTATTCCATCCAAACTAGCATCCCTTCATGACAATTCAACCCCAACAGATGGTTCTCTGCTGTCAAAATCTATATCAAAGTATTAGTGGAGAATGTTAAATTGTTGCTGATGTAAGTTACGGCATGAGGAAATTATTTGGCACCTTCCCACACAGTCCTTATACACCAATTGGCTTCTGCAATTCATCTTGAGAATATTTCAGTACCATCATTTCATATAAAAATATCCGTATCATTTTAAAATTCTTACATCTGCACACACACACATCCTGTCAACAAACCTTAATTTCCTGTTGTCACAATTTGTCACACTTTTGTGTGCACTTTCAATTTCTGTAAGAGAAAGACTTGCATTTATACAGCGCCTTTCACGAGCTCGGGACATCCCATAGAATCATAGAATTGTTCAGCACCGAAGGAGGCCATTCGGCCCATCGAGTCTGTGCCGGCTCTTTCGAAGAGCAATCCAGTCAGTCCCACTCCCCCGCTCTTTCCCCATATCCCTGCAATTTTTTCTCCTTCAAGTATTTATCCAATTCCCTTTTGAAGGCTACTATTGAATCTGTATCCACCGCCCTATCAGGCAGCGCATTCCAAATCCTAACCCCTCGATGCGTAGTCCCAAAGCGCATTACAGCCAATGAAGTGTAGTCACTATTGTAACGTAGCCAATTTGCGCATAGCAAGCTCCCACAAACAGTAATGTGATAATGACCAGATCATCTGTATTAGGTGTTGATTGAGGGATAAATATTGGCCCAGGACACCGGGGAGAAATCCTCCCCTGCTCTTCTTCGAATTAATGCCACGGGATCTTTGTCTACATCCACATAGATCACTATCCAGTCATCGCCTGTGTGGACACTGAGAGAAGATAGGCTCGTCCTCGACTGTGATGCCCTCCATGAGCGAATAGCCTGCCGCCCCATCACTGTCATAATAAAAATCTGTAATGAGGAACTGGTGGGGATGGGCAATCTAGAAAACTGGACTGAAAGGCCTTCTTCAAAACTGTATTTGAAGAGGAGAAAATTGGTGGGGGGAAAAAGTCCTGCTTTTAAAATTCACCTCTCAGCTGCACATTTATTGATTGAAATCCTGTATTTTTCTGACGGGGTAGCTATGGAGCTCCTGGGGCTGTCCGCCACCTATGACATTGGAACTGTCAGAATCTTGACGGGAGACATCTCTCAGGGGCCGCTTTATCACAGAAAAGAGACACACGCAGTGGAGCCCATTCGGAACGACCATCACTACATGTCGTGACGTGAGTCACAGAATACTGACAGGACTGGTCTTCTACACCTTTGGTGTGTGTCTGCAGGTTGCAAACGCACGGGAGGGAAATCTGTCAGCGTTCTGTCCTTCCGCTGACAGGAAAAAAAAATAGTTTCTGTTGATGCTTCAAAAGGTCATTGAACAAAAAAGAAAGGTTCATATGGCCCTGAAACAAAAGCATTATTTTATTTTGATGTTGTCATTGCCTGGGTTATTTGATTGCGCTGCGCACACTTTAGAGGTGGGTACTGAGCATTTCAATAATGGACATGGTGTGGAGATGCCGGTGTTGGACTGGGGTGGACAAATGTAAGAAGTCACACAACACCAGGTTATAGTCCAACAGTTTTATTTGAAATCACAAGCTTTCGGAGCGCTGCTCCTTCGTCAGGTGAAGTGGAGAGATGCATAAAGACACAGCTTATATAGTCAGAGAATAATGCCAGATGATTACAGGTAATCTTTCTAACTACCATTTATCGCACCTCGGCAGAGAGATGATCACAGCAATCAAAGGTGTGAATGGTGTCCAAACCTCTCTGCTGAGGTGTGATAAATGGCAGTTAGAAAGATTACCTGTAAACATCTGACATTATTCTCTGGCTATATAAGCTGTGTCTTTATGCATCTCTCCACTTCACCTGACGAAGGAGCAGCGCTCCGAAAGCTTGTGATTTCAAATTAAACTGTTGGACTATAACCTGGTGTTGTGTGACTTCTAACATTCAATAATGGAGACGCTGCTCTGTTTTGAAGGCTCCTCTCCTGAAAGCACAGATTGTTGCTGGGATAAGGTTCCACCAGCCTGGGAAACTCTCCAGGCACACCTTGCCCCTCCCAAATGTCCTAACCTGTCTTTTCTCTTTATTGATGCTGACTGACCCGCGTGTTTAGAATTATGAAAAGGACGGGACAGGCTGGATAGAGCCAGACTGTTTCCAGTAGTGGCAGGGCCTTGAATATGGGGCCCTAGATAGAGGATTTAGAACATAAGAACATAAGAGTTAGGAGCGGGAGTCGGCCACATGGCCCCTCGAGCCTGCTCCGCCACACGGCCCCTCGAGCCTGCTCCGCCACACGGCCCCTCGAGCCTGCTCCGCCACACGGCCCCTCGAGCCTGCTCCACCACACGGCCCCTCGAGCCTGCTCCGCCACACGGCCCCTCGAGCCTGCTCCGCCACACGGCCCCTCGAGCCTGCTCCGCCACACGGCCCCTCGAGCCTGCTCCGCCACACGGCCCCTCGAGCCTACTCCGCCACACGGCCCCTCGAGCCTGCTCCGCCATTCAATAAGATCATGGCTGATCTTCGACCTCAACTCCACTTACCCGCCCGATCCCCATATCCCTTGATTCCTCTAGAATCCAATTAATTGTTAGAGATTTAGAACATTCTGGCCTCTGGTTCAGAAGGTCGTGAGTTCAAGTTCCACTTGTGTGTACCATCTACAAGATGCACTGCAGCAACTCGCCAAGGCTCCTTCGGCAGCACCTCCCAAACCCGCGACCTCTTCCACCTAGAAGGACAAGGGCAGCGGGCGCATGGGAACACCACCACCTCCAAGTCACACACCATCCTGACTTAGAAATATATTGGGCGTTCCTTCACTGTCGCTGGGTCACAATCCTGGAACTCCCTCCCTAACAGCACTGTGGGAGCACCTTCACCACACGGACTGCAGCGGTTCAAGAAGGCGGCTCACCACCACCTTCTCAAGGGCAACTAGGGATGGGCAATAAATGCTGGCCTTGCCAGCGACGCCCACATCCCATAAACGGATAAAAAAAAATCCAGAGACTTGAGCACACAATCTAGGCAGACACTACCAGTGCTAGTACTGAGGGAGTGCTGCACTGTCAGAGGTGCCGTCTTTCGGATGAGACGTTAAACCGAGGCCCCGTCTGCTCTCTCAGGTGGATGTAAAAGATCCCACGGGCACTATTTTGAAGAAGAGCGGGGGAGTTATCCCCACTGCCCTGGGCCAATATTTATCGCTCAACGTACATCCCTAAAAAACAGATTTTCTGGTCATTATCACATTGCTGTTTGTGGGAGCTTGCTGTGCGTAAATTGGCTGCTGCGTTTCCTACATTACAACAGTGACTACACTTCCAAAAAGGTCTCACAACACCTGCTCAAGTGCACTGCGAATGATTTCATGCACAAATCAAACGGCACAGCTTGTGTCAGGGTCACGCTGAAATCACTACACAATCAGCACAAATCGTGTACTATTCCTAGCCCATAAGATCACATCAGAAAAATATCAGTAACTACAAAATGACAAGATAATTATCAAACAACCATCAGCACTGTGCTGCTGGACGCAAATCAGATACGAGAGTAGAAGAATGCTGCTTTGATTCGATAAACAAAAGGAGTTCGACAACTGAAGGTACGGGGCACAGGGCAGGTCTGACCGAGCATGTTACTTACATAGAATTACATAAAATTTACAGCCGGCCATTCGGGCCCCACTGGCCCGTGCCGGTGTTTATGCTCCACACGAGCCTCCTCCCACACCCTCTGCATCTCACCCCATCAGCATATCCTTCGATTCCTTTCTCCCTCGTGTACATATCTCGCTTCTCCTTAAATGCATCTAAGCAAGGGGGGTGAAAGGTTATCGGGGGTAGGCGGGCATGTGGAGTAATCAGATCAGCCATGATCTTATTGAATGGCGGAGCAGGCTCGAGGGGCCGAGTGGCCGACTCCTGCTCCTATTTCGTATGTTCGTATTCGCTTCCACCACTCCCTGTGGTAGCGAGTTCCACATTCTCACCACCATCTGGGTAAAGAAGTTTCTCCTGAATTCCCTATTGGATTTATTAGTGACTATATTTATATATTTATGGCCCCTAGTTCTGGTCTCCCCCCACAAGTGGAAACATCTTCTCTACGTCTACCCTATCGAACGCTTTCACAATCTTGATGACCTCGATCAGGTCACCCCACAGCCTTCTCTTTTTCTGGAGAAAAGAGCCCCCAGCCTGTTCAATCTTTCCTGATAGTTATAACTTCTCAGTTCTGTTACCATTCTTGTAAATCCTTTTCGCACCTTCTGCAGTGCCACTATAGCAATGATCCCCCTACGGTGGGCGGCTGCGCACCAATCAGGAGGTCCCGCGCTGGAATATACCGCGCAGCAAATTTAAAGGGACCACGCACACTTAGTCGGCAAATCAGAGGGAGCATTGCTCGATATTCCTTTTGTGGTATTGAGCCCGGAGCTGTGCACAGTACTCCAAGTGTGGGCTAACCAAGCTTCTTTTAACATATCGTCTCTTCCTTTCAATTCTATTCCTCTAAAAATGAACCTCAGTGCTTGGTTCACATTTGTATGCCCTTGTTAACCTGTGTCGCTCCTTTTAATGATTTGTGAATCTGTACCTCTAGATCCCTTTGCTTCTCTCCCCCATTTTAAGACTCTTAGGGGGGAGAAATTCGGTATCGCCCCGTTTGGGGCGCAATTATCGGCCGGGCGCAAAGTTTAGCGCCTGGCGCTAATTATCGCCTCCGACTGCAAACTTGGCTTCTATCGCCCCTGGAGGTGATTGGAGCGCTAAATCAGGCGCTACACACCTCTCTTAAGGCGCTAACGCTGAGGAGCGATGCACTACCTCAGAGCGCTGGTGAAGCTCATGTGATGTCAGTCAGCAATGGAACACAGACACACTGGCGCCGGCCAGTTTTTAAAGGGGAGGGTCGATCTTGCTCTCCAGCCACACCCTGCTCATTACAGCCTTGAATCTCGGCCTGGAGAGACCTGTACATCAAATCTGCTGGAAAGAACAATGGAGAGGCCCAGGGAAAGAGCTCAGAGTGCAGCCCCCACAGTCTCTTCTAAATCGATGCAAGGAAGGTCAAATCAAAATGAACCTGCAAAGTGCTGCTCAGTACCCAAAACTCCTTCACACAGCGTTGAATCTCTCCAAAAGTCTCTCTCTCTCTCTCTGATGCGTGGTGCAAAAATGTCACCGACAAAAAAAGGCAGGAAGCAGCCGCCTTTAAATAGTGCTCCCCCAGTCCCTTCCCGACTGCAAAACGCTCCCCTCAACCTGTTGTTGCTAGCGGCATGCGGTAAGACAGGGGGCGCCGCTCAATATCCGGTCCGGGGCGCTACCGGAGCATTGCACGCTCAACTGACGTCACGATCTGCGGGCGCAGGAGATTGTGGCGCTAGTTGACGTAATAAAACTCACTACGCACTTGGTTTGAATATAAAGCAAGGCTTTAATCAACTTGTTTCAGAACATGGAGGTCTAGTTGTACTTCACTAGTTCCTGTCTTACAAAATGTCCCTGGCAAGCTGGGCCCACGCCCGAGTATTTATACTCCTTGGACGGCGCCACCAGCTGGCCATCCAGCGTTATTTCATGAGTAGTTTCTTGATGATGATGAGATTTATAACAGTAGTGTTTAACGCCGCTGCAAAATGTCTGGTCAATTTCGCGAGCGGCGCAAACATCGCCGCGCCTGGGTGCTAGTTACTTTGCGCCCCATTAGCGCCCTCTTAGGGCACTAACGGGAGGCCCAAAGCAACCGAATTTTTCCCCCTTATTTTCCAAGGAGTAGGTGGCCTCCTCACTCCCATCAGCAAAACGCACCACCTCACACGGATCTGTATTTGCGCAAATTACATCAGCTGCCTGCATCACCTGCTCCGCAAAACACATAGGGCTAGAGGTTCGTCTCGGGCGGAGACGCAGAGCGGGCTGTACCGGATCGGCCGCCCGTTATACGCAGCGGAGCGCAATGGAACCGAATATCAGGCTCTGCGTATAACGGGCTAATTTCTCAGCCACGGAGCTTATGAAAGATGCAGCACTTGTCCCCGAGCAGTTTAGAACTTAATGAAAGAAGATCATCTTTTTTTAAAAACCCTTTCAAGAAAAATTATTATCTTTTGGCACTTCCTGTAATATAAAATTAACTCTTTGCATTAAAGGTTTTGAAGCGGAATTGAAGATATGTTGCGGGGAGCTGCTCAATTATGGCTACACTGTACTGACTACCCAGAATAAAGCCCCCGGCGGGGTCTGAGCTGAGTTGGCTCGTCTCAAGCAGGGCAGCGGGTGAGGTGCGACAATTTGCCTCAGTGCCCCTTGGCGAGGGAGGAGAACAAATCACAAGATAATTACAGATGAAAAAGGCCATACAGGAAACTTTCGATTAACCGGCACCTAAATAACCGGAAATGTCGGTTAACCGGCAAAATTCAGGAGTAGGTTCAGGTAACTTTTATTACTTGCCTTTCTCCATGTGTTGCTGTGCAAGGGTGTGGCTGCAGCTGTTGCTAAGCTACAGAGACACTTGCAACTTGTGGCCATTGTTCTGAACCTGTTGCTAAGCAACAGGGTTTGTTGCTTTATACGGAGCTGTCAGCTCTCCGTATCTTTTACTATAGCGTTCGGTTATCCGGAATTTTTGATGAACCGGCACCACGTCGGTCCCGTCCGTGCCGGATAAATAAAAATTTCCTGTGTTAGTTTATTAATCCAAATAAATCCTAATCCCCCCTCCTCCACCCCCAATTATAGCATCCAACCCCCCCCTAACCACCCCCCCCCCGAGATCTCTGCGCTCCTCCAATTCTGGCCTCTTCCGCATCCCCGATTTCCATCGCTCCACCATTGGCGGCCGTGCCTTCAGCTGCCTGGGCCCTAAGCTCTGGAATTCTCTCCCTAAACCTCTCCACCTCTCTCTCCTCCTTTAAGACTCTCTTTAAAACTGACCGTTTTGACCAACTGCCCGAATGGCTCCTTCTGTGGCTCAGTGTCAAATTTTAGGGGATCTCATTGAAACTTATAAAATTCTAACAGGACTCGACAGACTAGATGCAGGAAGGGTGTTCCCGATGGTCGGGGAGTCCAGAACCAGGGGTCACAGTCTAAGGGTAAGGGGTAAGCCATTTAGGACAGAGATGAGGAGGAATTTCTTCACCCAGAGAGTGGTGAACCTGTGGAATTCTCTACCACAGAAGGCAGCAGAGGCCAATTCATTAAATATATTCAAGAAGGAGTTAGATATATTTCTTAAGGCTAAAGGGATCAAGGGGTATGGGGAGAAAGCAGGGACAGGGTACTGAATTTGGATGATCAGCCATGATCTCATTGAATGGCGGAGCAGGCTCGAGGGGCCGAATGGCCGACTCCTGCTCCTATCTTCTATGTTTCTATGTTTATTTGATAATACTCCTGTGAAGCACCTTAAGAAAGACTTGCATTTCTATAGCGCCTTTCACGACCACAGGACGTCTCAAAGCGCTTTACAGCCAATGAAGTACTTTTTGAAGTGTAGTCACTGTTGTAATGTGGGAAACGCGGCAGCCAATTTGCGCACAGCAAGCTCCCACAAACAGCAATGTGATGATGACCAGATAATGTTTTTTTTGTTATGTTGGTTGAGGGATAAATATTGGCCAGGACACCGGGGAGAACTCCCCTGCTCTTCTTCGAAATATGGCAATGGGATCTTTTACGTCCACATGAGAGAGCAGACGGGGCCTCGGTTTAACATCTCATCTGAAAGACGGCACCCCCAACAGTGCAGCACTCCCTCAGTACTGGCACTGGGAGTGTCAGCCTAGCTTTATGTGCTGAAGTCCCTGGAGTGGGACTTGAACCCACAACCTTCTGACTCAGAGTCTTGGGACGTTTTACTACGTTAAAGGCGCTATATAAATGCAAGTTGTTGTTGTTGATAGCTACTTGTGGACACAGGGTAAACATCGGGAAATTGCAAAACTGGTTCACGATTTCACCAACCTGCCTAAATCTTCTGGTTAACAGACAGCAAGCCTTTCCCCCATGAATGGTATCTTTACATAACGCAGCATGATGCTCATTTAAATAAGATGCAAAGGAACAAGACTGAGAATGTTAATACCGTGACCAATCGCCTCAAAGCCGAATGTAATTACTTCTTCAGTGTGAAGTAGTTGATCTCTTGCGACATTCTTCACGGGTAAAAAATAAAACAAAACTGTCTCTCGCACTTTCTCTCTGCTCCTCTCCCACTCGTTCTCCCCTTCTCTCCTCTTTCCTTCCACTCATTCTCTCGCTCACTCTTCTCCCAGAGGGTCGTAAATCTGTGGAATTCTCTGCCCCAGAGAGCCGTGGAAGCTGGGTCATTAAATACATTTAAGGTGGAGGTAGACAGATTTTTGCAAGATAAGGGAGTGAAGGGTTATGGGGAGTGGGCGGGGAAGTGGCTTTGAGCCCAAGATCAGATCAGCCATGATCTTACTGAATGGCGGAGTAGGCTCGAGGGGCCAAGTGGCCTATTCCTGCTCCTATTTTGCATGTTCTTATGTTCTAGCTTCCTCTTTTTATAAGGCTCTCACATCCTTTCTCTTGTCTACTCTGCTACCTGTCGGTGACTATTTTTCTCACTATTCCTCTCCCTTCTGTGTGACTGCCACTCCCTCTGTACGCCTCTCACATAGATTGCGTTGCTGATTGAAACCCTCATCCATGCCTTTGTTACCTCTAGACTTGACTATTCCAGCGTGCTGCTGGCTGGCCTCCCACGTTCTACCCTCCGTAAACTTGAGCTCATCCAAACCTCTGCTGCCCGTGTCCTAACTCGCACCAAGTCCCGTTCGCCCATCACACCCTGTGCTCACTGACCTACATTGGCTCCCAGTTAAGCAACGCCTCAATTTTAAAATTCTCATCCTTGTTTTCAAATCCCTCCATGGCCTCGCCCCTCCCTATCTCTGTAATCTCCTCCAGCCCCCACAACCCCCTAAGATCTCTGGGCTCCTCCAATTCTGGCCTCTTGCGCATCCCCGATTTTAATCGCTCCACCATTGGTGGCCGTGCCTTCAGCTGCCCGGGCCCCAAGCTCTGGAATTCCCTCCCTAAATCTCTCCGCCTCTCTTTCTTCCTTTAAGATGCTCTTTCAAACCTACCTCTTTGACTAGGCTTTTGGTCATCTGCCCTAATTTCTCCTTATGTGGCTCGGTGTCAAATTTTGCTTTATGACACTCCTGTGAAGCGCCTTGGGACGTTTTACTCCGTTAAAGGCGCTATATAAATACAAGTTGTTGTTGTTGCTGCCTGACTGAATTTGCATAGCCCCAGCACAGGCACCCATTGTGTACATGAAGTGGATAACAAAGCTGAGGTGGGGTGTTTGCTAGGCCACCATACCTCCTTCTTGCGCTTCTTAAGGGAAATTACCAGAGAATAAGAGCCCAATAAAATATAATAAAACATTTTAGAATCAGCTTGTAGTTGAGGCGCACTAGTATTGGGTTAAGAATTCCCTCTGTATCACCACTGGTTTACACTTGCGGTTGAAAGGCGGTGTGGAACATAGGAACAGGAAGAGGTCATTCAGCCCCTCGAGCCTGTTCCGCCATTCAATAAGATCAGGGCTGATCTTCGACCTCAACTCCACTTTCCCGCCTGATCTCCATATCCCTCGATTCCCCTAGAGTCCAAAAATCTATCGATCCCAGCCTTGAATATACTCAATGACTGAGCCTCCACAGCCCTCTGGGGTAGTGAATTCCAAAGATTCACAACCCTCTGAGTGAAGAAATTTCTCCTCATCTCAGTCCTAAATGGCCGACCCCTTATTCTCTGAGACTATGCCCCCTAGTTCTAGACACTCCAGCCAGGGGGAAACAACCTCTCAGCATCTACCCTGTCAATACCCCTCAGAATCTTGTATGTTCCAATGAGATCACCTCTCATTCTTCTAAACTCCAGAGAATACAGGCCCAATCTACTCAATCTTCGACAATTTCTACTTCCGTAAGATTTTCTAGTGTCACCTCCGTCCAATGCCAGATTGGCCACCCAGGTACGGACCGGTACGGTTCAAGTCAGGCACTGATGACGGGGTGACCTCACACGTCGCATTTTCTGTCAACACCGCCTCACCGATTCCAGACGTTATGTTCCCCAGTAAACAACGGGCGCCCCATGTCGCTAGGTGATGCGTCACATGGGAAAAACATTGAAAAGGGACACAGTCGGCCACCAAATGGACGGCGACACAGCTGATGAAGGCTTCCACCTACTTTTCTTGACCATTCTTCAGCGGAGGCAGCGAGACCATTTTTTATTTTACCGAGGAGGCCCTTTCAGCTGTTGTGTTGGAATCCTGCAGCAACAGCCAATCCCTCCAACCACCCGCGCCCCCCCCCCCACTCCCCGCAACCCCACTCCCCAGCGAGCTCCCAAGTGAAGGCAGCCACACTGCTGGGAACCTGCCGAAAATATTTGAAATGAGCCTGACCCCGGGGCAACGGGATGGTCGGTTGGGGAGGGAGAAATTCCACCATTCTAATCTTCCAGCGCGAATGCAACTGCGGAGAGGGCAATCCAGTCTCACATCATGTTATGCGATTACTCAACTGCCTGATGTATTTATTGACGTAAGAAAACTACTAGGCACTTGGTCTAAGCATTAAACAAAGCTTTAATCAACTGTCTTACAACATGGAGGTCTAGTTGTGTCCTTCACTAGTTCCTGTTAAAGAATATCCTGAGCAAGCTGGGCCTGTGCCCGAGTATTTATACTCTCCCTGGACAGCGCCACCAGCAGGCCGCCTAGTATTGTACGCCTTATCTGAGGAAGGATGTTCTTGCCATGGAGGGAGTGCAGCGAAGATTCACCAGGCTGATACCTGGGATGGCAGGAATGACGTATGAGGAGAGATTGGGTCGATTGGGCTTATACTCGCTGGAGTTTAGAAGAATGAGAGGGGATCTCATTGAAACTTATAAAATTCTAACAGGACTAGACAGACTAGATGCAGGAAGGATGTTCCCGATGGCGGGGGAGTCCAGAACCAGGGGTCACAGTCTAAGGATAAGGGGTAAGCCATTTAGGCCACAGATGAGGAGGAATTTCTTCACCCAGAGAGTGGTGAACCTGTGGAATTCTCTACCACAGAAGGCAGTTGAGGCCAATTCATTAAATATATTCAAGAAGGAGTTGGATATATTTCTTAAGGCTAAAGGGATCAAAGGATATGGAGAGAAGGCAGGAATGGGGTACTGAATTTGGATGATCAGCCATGATCTCATTGAATGGCGGAGCAGGCTCGAGGGGCCGAATGGCCTACTCCTGCTCCTATCTTCTGTTTCTATGTTTCTACATCATGTTATGCGATTACTCAACCGCCTGATGTATTTATTGACGTAAGAAAACTACTGGGCACTTGGTCTAAGCGTTAATCAACTGTTTTTCAACATGGAGATCGAGTTGTGTCCTTCACTAGTTCCTGTTAAAGAATGTCCTGAGCAAGCTGGGCCCGTGCCCGAGTATTTATACTCTCCCTGGACAGCGCCACCAGCAGGCCACCCAGTATTATTTCATAAGTCATTTCCACATGAATGACCAGGTTCATGTCATTTATCACAAAGGTTCCACGCATGTGGATTGTAAGGGTCACACACGTGTATTGTGAGGTCACAGCTCTTCTTGTTATGTCACTTCCTGGTTACAGCAAACTCCTCTCTTAGGAGCCTCCTCCGCAGAACCGTTTTGCCTGTCCGAGAATGAAGCTGGAATTTGATGACCATAAGCACAGCGCCTACGTTTTGCAGGCTCTCAATGCCCAGAGGCAGAAGAAGGAATGTTGTGATGTGGTGATCAATGTGGGTTCCCATTCATTCTCAGCCCACCAGAACATCCTAACTGCGGTCAGCCCCTATGTCAAGGACTTAATCTACAGCTGCAATATCCAGCCCTCGGACGAGCTGTCTGTCACCATTGACATCGACTACATGAGCCCGGTGTCGGTGGAACAACTGCTGGAATATTTCTACACCGGCAAGATTATCATTGCTGGCAAAAATGTGGAGGATCTGTTGAAGGGGGCCAAGTACTTCATGATCAAGCGCCTGAAGTCCCATTGCGTAGAATATCTGGAGCTGGTCCTCGACAAGCAAAACTACATGTACACACTCCTGCTGGCAGAGATCTACGACTTACCCAATCTGGCTGCAGTAGTGTACTCGTATCTTAAAGACCAATTCTTCCATCTGAGCGAAACAAAGGAATTTGTGGATTGCCCGTACCACATCTTATGGAAACTGGTCAAAGATGAAGACCTTCACACCGCCAGTGAAGATCAGGTCCTACTGACCATACTAAGGTGGACTAACCATAATTATGAAGACCGGAAGGGTCACTTTCAGAAACTGTTTTCGAACATTTATTTGGATGGTGTCAGCGACGAGGTTCTCTCAGACATCAGCAGCGAAGAGCCACTGATCAAGAATAACACGACCTGTGTATGTGCTATAGTGGACGTGCTGAGTCACCGCAAACAGGAAAACCTAACCAGCCTCTCTTACTTCCAAAGGAAAGGGGCCCTGATGGACGTGGTTCTCGTTCTAGGGGGTCAAAGCTGCGACGGCTGCTTTCGCAGCGCAGTCTATGCTTACGTCCTGGACGAGAACAAGTGGCTCAAAGTGGCTCACATGCCTTACCGGGCCGCAGCTCTGGCTGCTGTCTCCACGAGGAAGTACCTGTACGTGACGGGAGGCACCAGCGAGCACAACGCCTGCCTGAAGTCAGCGTGGAGGTACGATCTGGACCAAAGCACCTGGAGCAAACTGCCAGACCTTCCGCTGGGGCTGGTCTTTCACTCCATGGTAGCGTGCAACGGGATAGTGTACACGGTGGGAGGGAGCGTGGCCCCGAGGAAGTACATCTCCACCATTTACAGGTATGACGAGAAGAAAGACAAATGGACAACAGTTGGAAGGATGAGTGCTCCCATGGACTGTGCTGAGGTGCTGACCAAAGGCGACAGATACATCTACATAGCAACTGGGAGGTGCATAGTCAACGACCGGACCTCCAGGGTCGGAGTCGTGGACTGTTTCGACACCATAACAGGGGAGGTGAAGCAAAGCTTGACGTTCCCCATCGAGTTCAAACACAGGCCGGTTGTCTCGTTCCAAGGGGACGCGACCCTCAGCGTGCAGAGTCACAAGCACACCATCGAGGTGAGCCTGCAGAAGTTCAAGGCGACCAAAACGCCCAAGCGAATCCCCTTGCTCCCCAATGCGACCAAGCTGGAGGTGTGCCACGCCATGTGTCTCATCAGGGACACGGTGTTCGTCTGCGGGGGGACGTCGGCCACAGGCGATGGCAATGTTAAGGAATACTCCGTGAACAAAAATGCATACCTATTAGAGACAAAAGCAGGAATATGGAACGAGGTGGCGAAGCCATCTGAAGCTCTGGAAAGTTCCGCCTGCTGCAGAAGCAAACTACAATGCAAGTTCATACAGAAGACGGAAAAACCCCTCTCCAAACCAAAGCTAGACCACTAGAAAGATATTAGATAATTAGAATATTCAATATTAATATTTTCTGTCCTCTTATAAAAAAAATAAAAGCGTTAAAAACAAGCTGGTTGTTGGAAAATGAATTATAAAGTCATAACCAACTGTAAATAATGCCATTCAGCTCTCCCTCCCAATATATTAACTATATATTAAAAATCTTAAAATTGCATGCACTTTCTGTTGTGTCTGTGTATAATAAGACACAGACTGCAGGAGAACGGTACAGCAGGTGTTTACTCAACGTGGCTCACACTGCAACTGATCTGTACAGATTACTACTCAGTGCTATATACAGGTGTGGTCACTGCTGGTACTGCAGTATACATGAGCTGTAAAAGATAGTTCCCCCCTTAAAGGTATATACATTACACTTTCTGTCACCTTTTTCCATTATATGTTCCTTTATCCGTATTTATGCCTCTGCGGTGCCATCCTGTCCAGGAGTAAGACCTGCTTACCCCTCATCCAGCTCTCACTGACCTACATTGGCACCCCATTCCCCCAACACCTCAAATTTAAAGTCATCTTTAAATCTCTCCTTGTCCTCAGCCTATTGTATCTCTGCATCTTCCTCCAGTTCTATGTCCCCCAGACAATCAATTCTTCTGACACCAGTATCTGATGTATCCTCCCCCTCCCTTTGTCTCCACATTGGCTGCAGAATCTGCAGCTGACTGGGTCCTACTCTTTGGAATTCCTTCCCCATACCCCTTCAACTCTCCCTTAAAAACCTCCGCAAAATCAATTTCTTCAACCAAATATTTGATCATTCATCCCAACCTCTAATGTCCTGGCATAACATCTGTTTTCCATATTCCTTTTGTGAGGTGCTTTGAAAAGTTAAAGGCAACATGCTGCATGCATGAGGGAGAAGGGAATCGAGGGAGGCAGGTCAGAGTGACAAGAGGCAATTAGAGTGTAAAGAGGCTTGCATGGAGTATAAACATTGGCATAAAAAGAAAATACTTGCATTTTATATAGCGCCTTTCGCGACCACTGGACGTCCCAAAGCGCTTTACAACCAATGAAGTACTTTTTGAAGTGTTGTCACTGTTGTAATGTAGGAAACGTGGCAGCCAATTTGCACACAGCAAGCTCCCACAAACAGCAATGTGATAATGACCAGATCATCTGTTTTTAGCGATGTAGGTTATGGGATAAATATTGGCCCCAGGACACTGGGGCGAACTCCCCTGCTCGTCTTCAAAATAGTGCCATGGGATCTTTTACGTCCACCTGATAAATTGGGCCAAATAGCCAGTTTCTGCTATAGATTCTATTAATGGAGATTGTTGTTGTTGGGCCAAGCAGTCACCTTACCTACAGCGGTGAGCTCTTCCTAGTGTGTGTGGCTCAGTATATCATAGTTAACCAGTTTGTGGCACTTTGTCACTGACCTGGAGCTACAGCTTTCCCACAGCATGGTGACATTGGGATGATAGCAAAATACTGCAGATGCTGGAAATCCGAAATAACAACAGAAAATGCTGGAAAAACTCAGCAGGCCAGGCAACATCCGTGGAGAGAAATTAGAGTTGACGTTTCGGGTCGAAACCCTTTTTCAAAACTGGAAAGGAAATAAAATAGATCGAAGGCAGGGCTGGGAGAGAACAAAAGAAGTAAAAGAGACATTAAGAGGTATTCAAAACCAGACGAGATGCTAATAGGACGCTATATAAAATGCAAGTATTTTCTTTTTATGCCAATGTTTATACTCCATGCAAGCCTCTTTACACTCAACCAGACGAGATGCTAATAGGACAGTGGAGACAAAAGACGGCTGAGATTAGGTGTGAAGTGTACTGGCAGGATCAGAGACAGCTGCCATGTAGGAGAGAGAAGAGAGAGAGAGAAAAAAGGAAAGGTGGGGGGAAGGGAAGACCCAAAACAAAGGGGTGGAAAAAAATATATAAGTAAAAATGTAATGGGGGCTGAGGTTATGATCTGAAATTGTTGAACTCATCTTCCGATTAGGCACTTTGCAGCCTTCCAGACACCACCATCACCATCCCTGGGTATGTCCTGTCCCACCGGCAGGACAGACCCACCAGAGGTGGTGGCACCGTGGTATACAGTCGGGAGGGAGTAGCCCTGAGAGTCCTCAACATTGACTCAGGACCCCATGAGGTCTCATGGCATCAAGTCAAACATGGGCAAGGAAACCTCCTGCTGATTACCACCTACCGCCCTCCCTCAGCTGATGAATCAGTACTCCTCCATGTTGAACACCAATTGGAAGAAGCACTGAGAGTAGCAAGGGCACAAAATGTCCTCTGGGTGGGGGACTTCAATGTCCATCACCAACAGTGGCTTGGTAGCACCAGAACTGACCAAGCTGGCCGAGTCCTAAAGGACATAGCTGCCAGACTGGGTCTGCGACAGGTGGTGAGGGAACCAACAAGAGGGAAAAACCTACTTGATCTCGTCCTCACCAATCTACCTGTTGCAGATGCATCTGTCCATGACAGCATTGGTGGAAGTGACCACCGCACAGTCCTTGTGGAGACGAAGTCCCGTCTTCATGTTGAGGATACCCTCCACCGTGTTGTGTGGCACTACCACCGTGCTAAATGGGACAGATTTCGAACAGATCTGGCAACTCAAAACTGGGCATCCACGAGGCGCTGTGGGCCATCAGCAGCAGCAGAATTGTATTCAACCACAATCTGTAACCTCATGGTCCGGCATATCCCTCACTCTACCATTACCATCAAGCCGGGAGATCAACCCTGGTTTAACGAAGAATGCAGGAGAGCATGCCGGGAACAACACCAGGCATACCGAAAAATGAGGTGACAACCTGGTGAGGCTACAACACAGGACTACTTGCATGCCAAACAAGGCTGAAGCATTTGCAACCATCTTCAGCCAGAAGTGCCGAGTGGATGATCCATCTCGGCCTCCTCCTGAGGTCCCCAGCATCACAGATGCCAGTCTTCAGCCCATTCAATTCACTCCACGTGATGTCAAGAAACGGCTGAAGACACTGGATACTGCAAAGGCTATGGGCCCTGACAACATTCCGGCAATAGTACTGAAGACTTGTGCTCCAGAACTAGCTGCGCCCCTAGCCAAGCTGTTCCAGTACAGCTACAACACTGGCATCTACCCGGCAATGTGGAAAATTGCCCAAGTATGTCCTGTCTACAAAAAGCAGGACAAATCTGACCCGGCCAATTACCGTCCCATCAGTCTACTCTCAATCATCAGCAAAGTGATGGAAGGTGTCGTCGACAGTGCTATCAAGCGGCACTTACTCAGCAATAACCCGCTAACTGATGCCCAGTTTGGGTTCCGCCAGGGCCACTCAGCTCCTGACCTCATTACAGCCTTGGTCCAAACATGGACAAAAGAGCTGAACTCAAGAGGTGAAGTGAGAGTGACTGCCCTTGACATCAAGGCAGCATTTGATCGAGTGTGGCATCAAGGAGCCCTAGCAAAACTGAAGTCAATGGGAATCAAGGGGAAAACTCTCCATTGGTTGGAATCATACCTAGCACAAAGGAAGTTGGCTGTGGTTGTTGGAGGTCATTCATCTCAATCACATGACATCACTGCAGGAGTTCCTCAGGGCAGTGTCCTAGGCCCAACCATCTTCAGCTGTTTCATCAATGACCTTCCCTCCATCATAAGGTCAGAAGTGGGGATGTTCGCTGATGATTGCACACTGTTCAGCACCATTCGAGACTCGTCAGATACTGATGCAGTCCGTGTCCATATGCAGCAAGACCTGGACAACATTCAGACTTGGGCTGACAAGTGGCAAGTAACATTCGCACCACACAAGTGCCAGGCAATGACCATCTCCAACAAGCGAGACTCTAACCATCTCCCCTTGACATTCAATGGCATTACCATCGCTGAATCCCCCACTATCAACATCCTGAGGTTAAGCGAGTAACAACCAGGCTTTTATTAACTAAAGAATGAAGGTCTAGTCTCGAGTGGTCGACCCGTCCAGAATACTAAGGGACTGGGAGGTAGTCACTTATATACCTGGAATAGTGGGAGGAGTCAGCCGAGGCATGTCCAGACCTGTACCTAGTGGAATACACATACACATACAGACAGGTATAACAGTGGTTTACCACATTCACCCCTTGTTTAAAAATGAGTCCGGCGGGGTGAAGTGTATTTAAAAGTTCGTGTATTGGAGTCTCTCCGGAGGTCTTGTCTGCCGCTGTGATCGACGTGGCGACGGCAGGGGTGGTGGTGCTTCCGGCGTCGCGTCCCGTGTAGGCTGGGGCACTGGAGTGTAGTCCTCGTGGGTGACGGTCCAAGGCGAGCCGGCTGCTGGGGTTGGATATCAGGTCGTGGAGGGGGGTGGTAATGGGTAGTGGGTTACAGCGGTCCCCGAGGGTGTCGTGGGGGGGGTGGTAGTGGGTAGTGGGTTACAGCGGTCCCCGAGGGTGTGAGGTCTCGTATGGAGACTGTGTCCTCCCACCCGTCCGGGTACGCAATGTAAGCGTACTGGGGGTTGGCGTGGAGGAGGTCGACCCTCTCGACCAGGGGGTCCATTTTATTGGTCCTCACGTGTCTTCTCAGTAGTACCGGCCCTGGGGACGTCAGCCATGGTGGTAACGCTGTCCCCGATGTGGACTTCCTTGGGAAGACAAACATTTTCTCGTGAGGGGTGGCATTGGTGGCAGTGCAGAGCAGTGACCGAATCGAGTGGAGCGCATCGGGGAGCACCTCCTGCCAGCGGGAGGTCGGAAGGCCCCTAGACTTTAAGGCTAGTAGGGCGGCCTTCCAAACTGTTGCATTCTCTCTTTCCACCTGTCCGTTCCCCCGGGGGTTGTAACTGGTGGTCCTGCTTGTGGCTATACCCCTAGCGAGCAGGTACTGGCGGAGTTCGTCGCTCATAAACGATGAGCCCCGGTCGCTATGGATATAGCTGGGGAAACCGAACAGGGTGAAGAGGCTGTTCAGACATTTAATGACCGTGGCACTGGTCATGTCCGGGCAGGGGATAGCGAACGGGAAACGGGAGTACTCGTCAATGATGTTGAGGAAGTACACATTGCGGTCGGAGGAGGGGAGAGGCCCTTTAAAATCGACGCTCAGGCGTTCGAAAGGGCGAGTGGCTTTTATCAGGTGGGCTCTGTCTGGTCTATAAAAGTGCGGTTTGCACTCAGCGCAGACTTGGCAGTTCTTGGTCATGGTCCTGACCTCCTCAATGGAGTAAGGCAGGTTGCGGGCCTTGATGAAGTGGAAGAACCTGGTGACCCCCGGGTGGCAGAGGTCATTGTGGAGGGCCCTCAGCCTATCGATCTGCGCGCTGGCGCAGGTGCCACGCGATAGGGCATCTGGGGGTTCATTGAGCTTCCCAGGCCGGTACAAGATCTCGTAATTGTAGGTGGAAAGTTCGATTCTCCACCTCAAGATCTTGTCATTTTTGATTTTGCCCCTCTGCTTGTTGTTGAACATAAAAGCAACTGAACGCTGGTCAGTGAGCAGGGTAAATCGTTTTCTGGCCAGGTAGTGCCTCCAATGACGCACAGCCTCCACAATAGCCTGGGCCTCCTTCTCGACCGCGGAGTGTCTGGTCTCCGGGCCCTGGAGGGTTCGTGAGAAGAATGCCACAGGTCTTCCCGCCTGATTAAGGGTGGCGGCCAGAGCGAAGTCGGACGCATCGCTTTCCACCTGGAAGGGGATGGATTCGTCCACTGCGTGCATGGTGGCTTTGGCAGTGTCCTCCTTGATACGGTGGAAGGCCGAGCGGGCCTCTGCCATCAGGGGAAAAGAGGTGGATTTGATCAGCGGACGGGCTTTGTCTGCATAGTAGGGGACCCACTGGGCGTAGTAGGAAAAAAACCCTAGGCACCTCTTCAGAGCTTTTAGGCAGTGGGGCAGTGGGAGTTCCATAAGGGGACGCATCCGGTCCGGGTCGGGACCGATGACCCCGTGTTCCACAACACAGCCAAGGATGGCGAGGCGGTCTGTGCGGAATATGCACTTCTCCTTGTTATATGTCAGGTTCAGGAGTTGGGCGGTGCGGAGGAATTTCTCGAGGTTTGCGTCATGGTCCTGCAAGTCATGGCCGCAGATGGTCACATTGTCTAGGTAAGGGAAAGTGGCCTGCAGCGCGTTTTGATCGACCATCCGGTCCATCTCCCTTTGGAAGACGGAGACCCCGTTGGTAACGCCAAAGGGAACCCTAAGGAAGTGATAGAGGCAGCCGTTTGCCTCAAAAGCAGTATACTGGCGGTCTTCGGGGCGGATGGGGAGCTGGTGGTACGCTGATTTCAGGTCAATGGTCGAAAAGACGCGGTACTGCGCGATCTGGTTGGCCACGTCAGCTATGCGGGGGAGTGGGTAGGCGTCCAGCAGGGTGTAGCGGTTTATTGTTTGGCTGTAGTCGATGACCAGGCGTTGTTTCTTGCCGGTCTTAACGACCACAACCTGGGCTCGCCAGGGGCTGGAGCTGCCCTCAATAATCCCCTCCTTCAGTAGCCGCTCCACTTCGGTTTTGATGAAAACCCTGTCCCCGGCACTGTATCGCCTGCTCTTTGTGGCGATGGGCTTACAGTCGGGGGTGAGGTTAGCAAACAGTGGGGGGGGTGGGACACTGAGTGTGGAGAGGTTGCATCTGGTGCGCGGCGGGCAATTTGGAGGCTGCTGGCTGTGGACTGTGAGTGGGGGGAGGGGGCCACCGTACGCCATCGTAACGCTTTTGAGGTGGCACTGGAAATCCAACCCCAGTAGAACGGCAGCGCAAAGTTGGGGCAGGACCAGGAGTTTAAAATTATTGAACACAGTCCCGTCTACTACTAGTGTCACCACGCAGTAGCCGCCAATGTCCGCTGACTGGGACTCGGCGGCCATAGAAATCCGCTGGTGCGCAGGCAGGACTGGGAGAGCAACGCCACACCGTGTCGGGGTGGATGAAGCTCTCTGTGCTCCCGGAGTCAAAAAGGCAGTTTATTGCATGGCCGTTTACCTTAACGTCCATTTTGGACCGAGCTAGTTGGTGCGGTCTCGTTTGGTCCAGCGTAACAGAGGCCAGCGTAGGGGTCGGTGTGTCGCTGCGGGTATCAGATGGGGGGGGTTGGCGGCCTGCTGCGTCCCGGCTGGTGTCCAAGATGGCGGCGTCCATGATTCCCATGTGGCTGGAGTCGTCCAAGATGGCTGCTGCTGCGGTGGTTCGCACATGGCTGGGGAGGCCCAAGATGGCGGCCCGCACGGCCCACACGCGGCGCTGTTGGGGGCCCAAGATGGCGGCTCGCACGGCCCACACGCGGCGCTGCTGGCGTTCGGGGTGGCTTTGGCCTTGCAGACGCTAGCGTAGTGTCCCTTTTTCCCGCAGCCCGAGCAGGTCGCATTCTTCGCCGGGCAGCGCGCTCTGGGGTGTTTGGCCTGGCCACAGAAGTAGCATTTCTGGCCTTGGGATACTGCTGTCTAGCTTTGGGACACTGCTGCGGTGGTTGGGCCGTTGTTGGGCTGTGGCTGGGGTGGCACGGTGCTATGGGGCTGTCCTACCGTGTCCCAGGTTGTCGTTCCCCGCGGCGTCCACGCTGCAGAGGAGTAGGCATCCATGCCCCAGTAGGCTGCGTCCAGCGTTAGTGCGATTTCAGAGGCTTTGTCGAGGGTGAGGTCACTGTGCTCCAGCAGTCGCTGTCGGGTGTAGTTGGACCTGTGGCCCGCTACGAAGGCATCCCGGATCAGTTCCTCCGTGTACTTAGTGGGCGTTACCGCCTTACACCCACAGGCCCGGCCAAGCACGGACAGTGCTTGGAGGTATTCCTCAGTCGATTCCCCAGGTTGTTGCTTGCGACTCCCCAGGAGGTGCCTGGCGTAAACTTCGTTCACAGGGCGCGTGTACTGGGTCTTGAGGAGCTGGAGGGCGGCTGTGTACGAGGTCGCGTCCTGGATGACCTTGTTCACCTTGGAGATCAGGACAGACAGTTTGTTCGCATCCGTTACGACTGCAGTGGAGGCAGTCAGGAATACCTCGAAGCACATGAGCCAGTGAGCAAACTTGGTGGAAGCGTCCGCTTCCCGACTGTCCAGGTCCAGGCATGCTGGTGTGAGGATCTTCTCCATTATAAAAAATTTAGTTAATAAAATTGATGCGCCATCAATTACTCAAAAGACTGAGGTTAAGCGAGTAACAACCAGGCTTTTATTAACTAAAGAATGAAGGTCTAGTCTCGAGTGGTCGACCCGTCCAGAATACTAAGGGACTGGGAGGTAGTCACTTATATACCTGGAATAGTGGGAGGAGTCAGCCGAGGCATGTCCAGACCTGTACCTAGTGGAATACACATACACATACAGACAGGTATAACAGTGGTTTACCACAAGCTGTTTCATCAATGACCTTCCCTCCATCATAAGGTCAGAAGTGGGGATGTTCGCTGATGATTGCACACTGTTCAGCACCATTCGAGACTCGTCAGATACTGATGCAGTCCGTGTCCATATGCAGCAAGACCTGGACAACATTCAGACTTGGGCTGACAAGTGGCAAGTAACATTCGCACCACACAAGTGCCAGGCAATGACCATCTCCAACAAGCGAGACTCTAACCATCTCCCCTTGACATTCAATGGCATTACCATCGCTGAATCCCCCACTATCAACATCCTGGAGGTTACCATTGACCAGAAACTGAACTGGACCAGCCATATAAATACTGTGGCTACAAGAGCAGGCCAGAGGCTGGGAATTCTGCAGCGAGTGTCTCACCTCCTGACTCCCCAAAGCCTTTCCACCATCTACAAGGCACAAGTCAGGAGTGTGATGGAATAATCTCCACTTGCCTGGATGAGTGCAGCTCCAACAACAGTCAAGAAGCTCGACACCATTCAGGATAAAGCAGCCCGCTTGATTGGCACTCCATCCACCACCTTCAACATTCACTCCCTCCACCACCGGCGCACTGTGGCTGCAGTGTGTACCATCTACCAGATGCACTGCAGCAACTCGCCAAAGCTCCTTCAACAGCACCTTCCAAACCCGCGACCTCTACCACTTAGAAGGACAAGGGCAGCAGACGCATGGGAACATCACCACCTACAAGTTCCCCTCCAAGCCACACACCATCCTGACTTGGACCTGTATCGCCGTTCCTTCACTGTCGCTGGGCCAAAATCCTGGAACTCCCTTCCTAACAGCATTGTGGGTGTACCTACACCATATGGACTGCAGCGGTTCAAGAAGGCAGCTCACCACCATCTTCTCAAGGGCAATTAGGGATGGGCACTAAATGCAGGCCTAGCCAGCCAGCGACGCCCACATCCCATCAATGAATAAAAAATAAAAAAATAAAAAAATATTGAGTTCAACAACTTCAGATCATAACCTTGGCCCCCATTACATTTTTACTTATATATTTTTTTTCCACCCCTTTGTTTTGAGTCTTCCCTTCCCCCCCCCACCTTTCCTTTTTTTCCCTCTCTCTTCTCTCTCCCACATGGCAGCTGTCTCTTATCCTGCCAGTACACTTCACACCTAATCTCAGCCGTCTTTTGTCTCCACTGTCCTATTAGCATCTCGTCTGGTTTTGAATACCTCTTAATGTCTCTTTCACTTCTTTTGTTCTATCGCAGCCCTGACTTCGATCTATTTTATTTCCTTTCCAGCTTTGAAAAAGGGTTTCGACCCGAAACAACTCTAATTTCTCTCCACGGATGTTGCCTGGCCTGCTGAGTTTTTCCAGCATTTTCTGTTGTTATTATGGTGACATTGGGTATGGGTGAAAAATGTCTCCCAATGAACCACAAATACCAGCTCAACATACAGAAGGTAGAAATAAAGTCGGCTGGACCTGTTTTCATTATTTCCTAATAGTTAAGGAGCTTAAGTCAATATAGTGGCCTATGCCAGCAAGAAAGATGGCCGAAGTCCAGGACTGGGTGAATTTGTTAGTGCCAGCACTTAAGATGGCGGCAGCCGGCGTCGCGCAACTTTGTTCAGCGATTGCCAGGAGGAAATATGGCGGCCACTGGCAACCGACATTTTGGTCCGTTTACTGCCAGTCTCAAAAATGGCGAGGAGCGAAGGCGCCAATGAGTTCGAGCGGCGGTGACTACGAGGCGGTTGTTTTAATCTAATCACAGGGAGAGTCAGAGCGACCGAAAGAAGTCACCGGGGGAGATGATCCACGAGCTGCTGCTGGCCCTGAGCGGATACCCGGGCAGCATCTTCGGCTGGAACAAACGCAGCGGACTGCAGGTGAGGGAGAGGCTGCATCACCATGGCAACCAAGAGCCCGGGCCCCGGGCCTTCAAACTCAGGGCCTGCCACAAGATGACCAGGAAAGAAAAGACCTGCATTCATACCGCGCCTTTCACCGGACGTCCCAAAGCGCTTTACAGCCAATGAAGTACTTTTTGAAGTGTAGTCGCTGTTGTAATGTAGGAAACGCGGCAGCCAATTGCGCACAGCAAGATCCCACAAACCGCAATGTGATAATGACCAGATAATCTGTTTTTAGTGATGTTGGTTGAGGGATAAATATTGGCCCCAGGACACCGGGGAGAACTCCCCTACTTCTTCAAAATCGTGGCCATGGAATCTTTTATTTCCACCTGAGAGAGCAGATGGGGCCTTGGTTTAACGTCTCATCTGAAAGACTGCCCCGCCGACAGTGCGGCGCTCCCTCAGTACTGCCCCCTCCGACAGTGCGGCGCTCCCTCAGCACTGCCCCTCCGACAGTGCGGCGCTCCCTCAGCACTGCCCCCTCCGACAGTGCGGCGCTCCCTCAGCACTGCCCCCTCCGACAGTGCGGCGCTCCCTCAGCACTGCCCCTCCGACAGTGCGGCGCTCCCTCAGCACTGCCCCTCCGACAGTGCGGCGCTCCCTCAGACAGTGCGGCGCTCCCTAGGTGTCAGCCTAGATTTTGTGCTCAAGTCACTGGAGTGGGACTTGAACACAGGATGTTCTGACTCAGAGGCGAGGGTGCTATTAACTGAGCCACTGGCTGACACAAACAGCAATGTGATAATGAGCAGATATTCTGTTTTTAGTGATGTTGATTGTGGGTTTTACAAAACCATCTCTGGTTATCCAGAAAATAAACCCCATTGTACATCTAAACTGTTTCTTAAATGTTTCCAGGGTTTTTTTTGCCTCAACAACCCTGTTTGGGAGCCCATCTCAACTCTTGGTCAATCAGGGTGAAAAGAAGAAAGACTTGCATTTCTATAGCACCTTTTACGAACTCAGGTCCTCCCAAAGCACTTTACAGCCAATTAAGTGTAGTCACTGTTGTAATGTAGGAAACACGGCAGCCAATTTACACACAGCAAGCTCCCACAAACAGAAATAATGACCAGATCATCTGTTTGAAGGATAAATATTTGCCAGGACACCGGGGAGAACTCCCCTGCTCATCATCGAAATAGTGCCGTAGGATCTTTTATGTTCACCTGAGAGCAGACAGGGCCTCGGTTTATCGACTCATTCAAAAGACGGCACCGCCAACAGTGCAGCACTCCCTCAGTACTGCACTGGAGTGTCAGCCTGGATTATATGCTCAAGTCTCTGGAGTGGGGCTATAAACCCACAACCTTCTGACTTAGAGGTGAGAGTGCTGCCCACTGAGCCACGGCTGACACAAAGGAGAAATGTTACAGGGCTATGGGGAAAGAGTAGGGGAGTGGGACTAATTGGATAGCTCTTTCAAAGAGCTGGCCCAGGCACAATGGGCCGAATGGCCTCTTAGTGTGCTGTATCATTTTATAAGTCAAAAAGTAGTAGCTTGGGTTTAAAAGTCGACTCGGGAGGAAAGCTGAAGGAGGTAAGGATTCCATAGCAGTGCTACCCACTGTGACATGGCTGACACTGTCCAGAGGTTCCTGTTATCAGCCCCCACGTTTGCCTTTTAATAGTATGAGCCTTTGTCCTCTTGTTCTACTCCCACAATCTAATGTTCATGGGAACGCCATCACCTCCAAGACACGCACCATCCTGACTCGGACATATTCCTTCACTGTCGCTGGGTCTAAATCCTTGGGCTCCCTGCCTCGCAGCATTGTAGGAACCCCTTCACACCACATGGACTGCAGTGGTTCAAGGAGGCCCACCACCACCCCCTTCTCAAGGATGGGCTATAAATGCTGGTCTTGCCAGTGATGCCCACATCCCGTGAATGAATTCAAAATATATATATTCCATTCCTTTAACTATTTTGTATATCTCTATAAGATCAACCTTTCAGATACCATCTTTCTCTACAGTCTTCTCGCAACTGAAACCCATGACACCAAGGATCAGAATTGCCAGAATTTTTATAATATGTTTCTAGTCCAAAGTCAACCAAGTACTAGCCCAAAATTAGCCCAATATTATATTGCCTCACTAGTTCAAAGGTAGCCCAATAAACATGGTACTTTCAAGTTTGTTAGTATATTTTTAACTTAAGGTATTAGAATGATCAGCGCACAAACAGACACACACTATGTTACGGGTAACAGAGTGGATAATTTAGGTTAGTGCGGGCAAAGAAAAATAATGTTTTACAAGTTTAAGTTATTTTAATTCAAGATTATAGTTTGTACTGTATCAATCAACCTTTGCCTTTCTATATATCGACACTATTCCTACATTACAACAGTGACTACACTTCAAAAGTACTTGATTGGCTGTAAAGCGCTTTGGGACATCTTGAGGTTGTGAAAGGTGCTATATAAATGCAAGACTTTCTTTTTATTTAAAACATTAAAAAAAACTAATGTACCTTGATGCGCTATCAATTACTCATAAAAGACTGAGAGTTAGAAGAGTAACCAAAGGCTTTTATTAACAACAGAATGGAGGTCTGCCTCGCGTGGTCGACCGGTCCATGATACTAAGGGCTGGGGAGCAGTCACCTTTATACTAGGACCTGTGGGAGGAGTCAGCCGAGGCATGTCCAGGCATGTACACAGTGGAATACAAACAGGACAAACAGGAATACAAACAGTGGTTTACCACATACCTGAATTCTGATGACGGGTCTGTGTAAGGACAAAGGATGTCCAGAGAACTTATGTACACAAAATTAAAACCTTCACAGCACTCCAATGTTAACAACCAATCAGGACTCCCACTCAGTTCCCAGGGGCTCCATGGCAACCTAGCAACTTCTCAGCACCAACCAGAACTCAATATACAGAAGGAAACTTCGGACCAATTGAATCCCTGTCGGATACAGATATGTGAATGAATGAGGGGTGATTGACTGGCCGCACCCAGCTATGTGCAGCCATGTGAGGGCTGTCTGGAGCCAGAAAGGGGGAGGGGAGGGGTGGGGAATTGCCATGGAGGGAGTGCAGCAAAGATTCACCAGACTGATACCTGGGATGGCAGGAATGACGTATGAGGAGAGATTGGGTCGATTGGGCTTGTACTCGCTGGAGTTTAGAAGAATGAGAGGGGATCTCATTGAAACTTATAAAATTCTAACAGGACTAGACAGACTAGATGCAGGAAGGATGTTCCCGATGGTGGAGGAGTCCAGAACCAGGGGTCACAGTCTAAAGATAAGGGGTAAGCCATTTAGGACAGAGATGAGGAATTTCTTCACCCAGAGAGTGGTGAACCTGTGGAATTCTCTACCACAGAAGGCAGTTGAGGCCAATTCATTAAATATATTCAAGAAGGAGTTAGATATATTTCTTAAGGCTAAAGGGATCAAGGGATATGGAGAGAAAGCAGGGACAGGGTACTGAATTTGGATGATCAGCCATGATCTCATTGAATGGCAAAGCAGGCTTGAGGGGCCGAATGGCCGACTCCTGCTCCTATCTTCTATGTTTCTATGAATGTTGATGGTTAGCAGGTGGCGGGCGGGTGCCGTACTAATGACGCAAACTTGCCCAAAGGTGAGGCGCCCCACTCAAAGCCACTTTTTCCAGCACAGTGCAAAAACAAATATGCCCAAATGGGCGTGAAACTCCCGTTCATCCAGCACTGCCAGCGATTAGCCTTGCGGAGCCTTGCGGTTCCTTTCTGCACTGCCTCCGGCGCTTGAATATCCATCTTGTGTCTCAGCGACCAGAACTGGACACAGTCTTACGGTGTGGCTTGATTGTACAGTTTGATCAGTCCCGGGTAATCATCTGCAATATTTAGCATAGGCATATATACCTCACTCAATGCCCCCCTTCTTTAAGACCCTCCTTAAAACCTACCTCTTTGGCCAAGCTTTTAGTAACTCGGCCTAATAGCTGCTTATGTGGTTCGGTGTCAATTTTTGCCTGATTACACTCCTGTGAAACGCCTTGGGTTTCACCTAGGTAATGCTTTACGCCAAGTTCAATAAGAGGCAAATCAGCCCCATAATCTAGGGCGACCCTCCAATGGAGTGCTGCACTGTTGGTGGTCCTGTCCTTCAGTTGATGCATTAAACTGAGGCCCCGTCTGCTTCTCTATTGATGGTTGTGGTGGATTGTATTCATCCATTGGCACTATTGAAAGAGCACAGAGTTCTCCTGGTGTTCTTGGCCAGCATTCTATATTGGTGCAAGTTTCCTCCTTCTTGGTTTACTGGTGTATCAAACAACATAATCAAGGGTTTGTGACAGTCCAACGCTTCCTGGAACCTTAAATACCATCTCCGATAATTTGGCTTTAGCCGTCAGCTCCCGACTATGACTTCATCCTCTTAAATCTTTCCTTGGGCCGCTAGGCCTGTAAATCCCACTCGTTCTGATTTTAGAAATGTTCTAATACCAGCTTATTGTGAAGTAACACACTAAGGGGGACGTAGGTATAAGCTGGTAAAAGGCAAGCTCAGGACTTCCATTTATTGGACACTAGGGGATATGGGGCAACGTTCCCTATTTTTTTTGGTTGCGTGGCCCCTTTAAGGGACTGTGCGGCCCATTCAAAATACCGCACGTGTGCCTTTTTTCCCATTTTTAAAAGCTGGTGAGCTGGCTGCGCCGGAGCTCCAGAGCGCCGCGTGGCCGCACAGCTTAAAGGGAACACTGATAAGTGGATAGGACAAGAAAGTGTTGAGGTCGAAGATCAGCCATGATCTTATTGAGTGATGGACCAGGCCGTATGACCTACTCCTGCTCCTATTATGTTCTTATATAGGGCACTAGAGGCAAAACTCCAGAATCATTTAAGAGGCAGTTGGATACTGTGACGGGGGAGCCATAGATTTGCATAGAGAGACAATTTAGATGGACCCAATCCATCGTCCGTACTGATTGTTGTAAACTCAATAGCTCAAGCGTTTGTGGGCTTTACGCACAATCCAAAGCTAATAGTTACAGGAACTTGTTGAGACCCGCGCAGAGCTGACAGTGTTATCTCTGTTTGTACCTAGGTATCTCAGGATCTGCCGTTCCTTCACCCCAGTGAGACCAGTGTCTTGAACCGTCTGTGCAAGTTAGGCACCGACTACATTCGCTTCACAGAGTTTGTCGAGCAGTACACTGGACATGTGCAGCAACAGGTAGGTTCTGTGGCCACGAACTTATGCTGAGAGATTTTCTTTTCCCCCCCTCTATTTTTCTTCTCCTCTCCTGAAGGCTCTGATTTGTATGGTACCGTTGGCAATGGTACCTTGCCTAAGTGACCATTTTTCATGTGTAAGCCTAGATAGTGAATGTCAGCAAGATATACAATAGTGCAAGGCATCAAAATCAATCTCATTCCCTTTCTTACCTGACCTCTAGGTGCATACACACGAACAGTGACAGACGGGTAAAGACCCTCTCGTTCATCGAGCCTGTCCCACACAATTGCGATACCTGGTGTATCACAATATTCACTCTCCACCCCACCTGAAACCATGTGACCTCCTGGGCGAGGCAAGAAACATAGAAACATAGAAGATAGGAGCAGGAGTCGGCCATTTGGCCCCTCGAGCCTGCTCCGCCATTTAATGAGATCATGGCTGATCATCCAAATTCAGTACCCGGTCCCTGCTCTCTCCCCATATCCCTTGATCCCTTTAGCCTTAAGAAATTTATCCAACTCCTTCTTGAATATATTTAATGAATTGGCCTCTACTGCCTTCTGTGGTAGAGAATTCCACAGGTTCACCACTCTCTGGGTGAAGAAATTCCTCCTCATCTCAGTCCTAAATGGCTTACCCCTTATCCTTAGACTGTGACCCCTGGTTCTGGACTCCCCCGCCATCAGGAACATCCTTCCTGCATCTAGTCTGTCCAGTCCTGTTAGAATTTTATAAGTTTCAATGAAAAACCAGATAAAAAAACCCAGGCCAATTTGGGGAAAAAGAAATCTGGGAAATTCCTCTCCGACCCATCGAGGCGATCGAAACGCGTCCAGGAGATCGCACTGGCCCTGAATTCCCTGCAGTACCGACCTTCTGTAAGAGGTGATCTCCGCCCCAGCCAGAAACAGGTCCAGCTCTAGTTTGAAGGGATTCAGCGAATCAGCGGCCACCGCACGAGAAGGCAGCTTGTTCCAGAGGTCCACTGTTCTCCGACAGGAATCTCTTGAAATAGATCGGCAGCAGGAGCCCCAGCAGAGTTTTCCCTCCCTAAACCACTGGGACGGATTGTAGGGCCCGAACTAGGGCACCGGATGAGATGAGACAACTCAGGCTGACTGTAGTTCGAACTGGGACTCTTGTGATCTGGATAGATGAATACCTCTGGCTGGCTGAGTCATCAGGGCCCCTGGGATTTTTTTTTAAACAATTATTATAAAATGCAAAGTTTTAAAAGCTCAAAGTTTGAAGTTTGTGCCTCAGAATCATAGAATTTAAGCACAGAAAAAAAGCCATTGTGCCTGTGCTGCCGGTAGTTCTTTAACTGGAGCTATCTATTCTAATCCCATTTTCCCTGCCCCTTCCCCATATCCTTCTCATTTTCTTCCTTTTCAAATTCTTATCCAATTTCCATTTAAATGATGTTGCAGTGTCTGCATCAGTAGCCACTTGTGGTAAAAGATCCTGTGCTCCAATAAACCTCTGTGTGAAAACATTTCTTCTAACTTCCCCTTCATTATTCTAGTGATGATGCCGAGTCTGTTCCCCCAGTAGCGCTATGAATAATCCGTCACTATTTATCCTCTAAGAATCCTTTCATAATTTTGAAAACGTCCATCTGATCCTCCTTTAATCTTTTCTGTTCCAGTGAATAAATCCTCAATATTTCAAACTGTTCTTCATAACTACAATATAGAATTACATCGAATACACAGCACAGAAACAGGCCATTCGGCCCAACCAGTCCGTGCTGCCGTTTATGCTCCACTCGAGCCTCTCGTGTGTGGTATCGTTCTTCCTTGGCTCTAACATCCTTCCTATATGCCCAGAATGTACACAGTATTCCCATCAATGGCCTAACCACTGTCTTGCTACACATTCAACATCACTTCCTTGCTTTTATGTTCAGTGCCCCCATGCCAAAACCCCAGAAGCTCATTTGCCTTTACTTCCACATTCCCATTTTTAAAAAGCAATTGATCTTCATCGCTCTGTCTTTCATTTTGTTCTTCTTTTGGAATAATCTACTTAACATGGCAATAGAGACAAAAACACTGGTTATTGAAAATGCCATTGGATATTATGGCAGGAGCATTATTGTTTTAGAGTGATGAGCTTCAGTCTAAGGATAAGGGGTAAGCCATTTAGGACAGCGATGAGGAGGAATTGCTTCACCCAGAGAGTGGTGAACCTGTGGAATTCTCTACCACAGAAGGCAGTGGCAGCCAATTCATTAAATATATTCAAGAAGGAATTGGATATATTTCTTAAGGCTAAAGGGATCAAGGGATATGGGGAGAAGGCAGGGACAGGGTACTGAATTTGGATGATCAGCCATGATCTCATTGAATGGCGGAACAGGCTCAAGGGGCCGAATGGCCTACTCCTGCTCCTATCTTCTATGTTTCTATGAATGAAGTTGCAATATGGAAGCAGGCCATTCGGCCCAACCAGTCTCAAATCGAATCAAATTTTATTTGCCATATGTATTACTACAATGGAATGTTTTTACTCCCCGATCACTTCCACAATAGGCTGTGGGAGCTCACAGAGACACGTCGCTATTCTACAGCGCCATGTTCAGTAAAAGTCAATTCAATTGTGTCCAATGGCAGTGGGAATGCAATGTTCATCAGCCGCTCCGTCTCCGCGGACTCCTCCTCCCTGTTGCCGGCTCCACAATATGGTGTCCTTCTCACGCTCACCGCCTGGCCTCAGGTCTCCATGCCCGGCTCTCCATCCTTCCCCTCGAACTGCAAGCTTCCCGCACTGTCGCCGGTTCAAATTTGCAACGGCCCGGGGCCTGCCTCTCACGCTCACGTCCGGCCTCCAACCGCCATGCCTTTACCCTCCACGCGAGCAGATAGTTCCAATTTACCCACCCTGTTCCCATATTCCCTTTATCCCTTTTCCTTCATCCAATCTAACCTTCTCTTACGCTGTGAGTCTTGTGTTACAGGAGTGCCACTCATCCCAACAGGGCCAGGCTGGACTGCACGGTATTTACCTTCGTGCCTTTTGTACCGGACTAGACTCCATACTTCAACCCTACAGACAGGCTCTACTTGACCTTGAGCAGGAGGTAACGGTCTTCAACCTGTACCACAATATTGCAGAAACACTAAATATGAGATGTTTAAGCAATTTCACTATCATTTGAAAACTGTTGTCAGTAAGATTTCAGTAAAGTGTTGGAACTGTGGGAAAACAGCCAGCAATACAATTCTAGTTTCTCTCCTTCCTTAATCTGAGGCCTGGTCTGCCTGTTCCGATGGTTCAGGTGGATGTTAAAGATCCCATGGCACCAATGTTCCCTGTAATTTTTTTTGGTGCCGCGTGGCTCATTCAAATTACCGCTCGTGCGCGGGTTTTGCATTGAAAAGCCGGCTGTGCGGGACCCCTGGAGCGCCGGGCGGCCGCGCAGCTTAAAGGAAACGTTGCATGGCACCAGTGTTCGCTGTAAGCTGCGCTTTGTTCATCGCAGCCTGCTTCTTTTAATGCGTGGTCCCATTAAATTTCTGCGCGTGCGCGGTATTTATAGTGTAAATGCCGGCACGGGACCTTTCAGATTACTGCGCGGCTGCGCACCTTAGCGGGAACATTGCTAGGCACTATTCAAAGAAGAGCCGGGAGATCTTCTGGTGTCCTGGCCAACATTTCTCCCTCAACCAACACCACTGCGCTGCAAATCGAGTACACCCTGTGACGTGCTTTTAGATGTACGAAGATATGAAAATGACAGACCGGCAAGGACCAGTTGGTCCATCACACCTGTTCCATACAGTCACGGTGCAACTGAGAAGCCCCAGCGACCCCCAGCCACCAGGAGCTGCGTAATCTCCTGGGAGAGGCAAAAAAAGGCAAGGCCAATTCAGGGAGCACAAAATCTGGGAAATTCCCCTCTGACCTCCAAATGTGATCAAAACGAGTTCCAGGACCCCTCAGTGACCGTGAGACACCTTGCCAAAGCCCCACCTACTTTCTGTACATCAAAGGAGATTGGCTAGTAAAGAAAGAACTTGCATTTATATAGCGCCTCCAGACATTTCAAAGCGCTTTACAGCCAGTGAAGTACTTTCTGAAGTGTAGGCACTGTTGTAATGTAGGGAAACGCGGCAGCCAATTTGCGCACAGCAAGCTCCCACAAACAGCCATGAGGTAAAATTTTCTGTTTTAGTGATGTCGGTTGAAGGATAAATATTGGCAATATGCAAGTTTTTTTTTACGAATCCTTATGTGCTTTTCCGGCTCCTAGAAGATAATATAGTTCTTCTTGTATAATTTACTTGCAGTTCTTGGCAGACCCACACCTCTCTGTCTCTCATGTCAACTACTCCTTGGATCAGGTAAGCTCATGTTGCAGTACGTTGAAGCTGTTCCAGATTCATTGCATGTTTTAGAACGAGGCCCATTAGCAATCGTGCTGAATCACTTCTGCCGCTCGCAATGTTGAAAGCAAATCTCCCGATTAGACTGCTTACAGACAGGGCAGTGGAGTGTGCAGTCAAGGGATTTGGGTGCAGGCCATTCAGCCCCTTGAGGATCAGCGTAGGTGATAAGGGGAATACTCCATGTGACGTATGTACCGCATTTCTAATCAGGACATGCTAGCATAGAATTATTCATTACAATTCCTCCATTCCCTTCTTTCTGTCTTTCAGAATGCTGTACATGTATAGGTTATTTTTTTATGGGTAGTTCTTTTTTTATTCTCTGGATGTGGGCATCACCGGCATTTATTGCCCTTGAAGGTGGTGGTGAGCCGCCTTCTTGAGCCGCTGTAGTCCGTGAAGTGATTGTTTTTCCCAGTGGTTTGATACAACTGAGTGGCTTGCATTTCAGAGGGCATTGCTGTGGCTCTGGAGTCAGATACAGGCCAGACCGGCAGATTTCCTTCCCTACAGGGCATTTTTTACAACAATCCAGTAGTTTCATGGTCACCTTTACTGATACTAGCTTTTTAATTCCAGATTTATGTAATTTAATTTAAATTACCCAGGTGGGATTTGAACCTGTGTCTCATAAGCAGTAGGAGCAGGAGTAGGCCATACGGCCCCTCGGGCCTGCTCCGCCATTCAATAGGATCATGGCTGATCCGAACCTAGACTCACGTCCACTTCCCTGCCCTCTCCCCGTAACCCCTAATTCCCTTATCTGCTAGGAAACTGTCTCTCTCCGTTTTAAATTTATTTAATGTCACAGCTTCCACAGCTCTCCTGAGGTAGCAAATTCCATAGATTTACTACCCTCTGAGTGAAGAAGTTTCTCCTCATCTCAGTTTTGAAAGGGCAGCCCCTTATTCTTAGATTATGCCCCCTAGTTCTAGTCTCACCCATCAGTGGAAACATCCTCACCGCATCCACCCGATCAAGCCCCCTCACAATCTTCTATGTTTCGATAAGATCGCCTCTCATTCTTCTGAACTCCAATGAGTAGAGGCCCAACCTACTCAACCTTTCCTCCTACGTCAACCCCCTCATCTCCGGAATCAACCGAGTGAACCTTCTCTGAACCGCCTCGAGATCAAGCATATCTTTTCTTAAATATGGAAACCAAAACTGCACGCAGTATTCCAGGTGTGGCCTCACCAATACCCTGTATAACTGCAGCAAGACTTCCCTGTTTTTATACTCCATCCCCTTTGCAATAAAAGCCAAGATTCCATTGGATCATTAGTCCAGGCCTCTGGATTACTAGTCCAGTAACGTAACCACTATGCTACCGTTCCCCTGCATTGTGGAACTACACGACAAGGAACTGGGTTGAGACTACCCAGTCTCATTTCTTCTGTGACACTTGCAGATGACGGGGAGAGGAGCTCATAACCCGGTCAGCCTGGGCAGACTGAGCCGAGGTGTTCTGATAGAATATTGACCTCTCTCCATGTTTACCTAACAGTTTATTCCTGTTCCCAGTTTCAGCTGCTGTTCCCGTCTGTAATGGTGGTGGTTGAGCAAATTAAATCTCAAAAGGTAAGCGTTGGTTTTATGCGATATTCATGATCTAAGTGTTGCTCAGACGTTTACCGTTCATGGAGCAGGCGGTCTGCCTTTCTCTTGGGGCACCTATTACATGGGATCCAAGCGACGTCATCTCGTTACTGCTTTCTGATTTAACTTGTCTCCTTTCAGCCTTGGTGGTGTATGGACTGGGAATATTTTAGCCAGGGCTGAGTGGTACCATGCTCGCATCTGAATCAGAAGGTCAAAGGTGCTGACTTTCGGATGAAACGTTAAACCGAGGTACCATCTGCCCCCTCAGGTGGATGTAAAAGATCCCATGGCACTATTCAATTCAATTCAATTTTATTTGCCATATGTAACCAGTACAAGTACAATTACAATGGAATGCTTACTCCCCGTCGGGACGCGTCAGCTATTCATACAGCGCCGTGTTCAGAAAGTCAATACAATGGCTTCCAGCGACAGTGGGAGCACGATGTCCCTCAGCCGCGCCGTCCTCCTCGTCACCGCGGCCTCCTCCTCGCTGTTGCCGGCTCCAAGTGCTGGCCTGCTTCTCCCGCTCACGACCCGACCTCTGGCCGGCATGCCCGGCTCCCCTCCTCCCCAATCGGACTGCGAGCTTCCCGCCATGGAGCTGCCGGCTGACGCGCTGCAGCGGGTCGTCGTAGCTGCTGCTCGTTGCGCTGCGCTGCCTCCGCCCGACTCGCCGAACACATTGTCGGGATGTGAATGCTCCAGCCGCCGCAGAAGAAGAAGAAGAGCAGTGGAGTTCTCCCCAGTATCCTTGCCAATATTTATATGTAGCGAGTTCCACATTCTCCCCACTCTCTGGGTAAAGAAGTTTCTCCTGAATTCCCTCGTGGATTGATTGGTGACCATCTTATATTTATGGGCCCTAGTTTTGGTCTCCCCCACCAGTGGAAACATCTCTGCGTCTACCCTATCAAACCCTTTCTTGATCTTAAAGACCTCTACCAGGTCACCTCTCAGCCTCTCTTTACTAGAAAAAGAGCCCCAGCCTGCTCATCCTTTCCTGATAGTTCTAACCCCTCAGTACTGGCATCGTCCCGGTTCAGTCCCTAGTCTGCGTTGAATTAGCTACGCTCACCCAAGGCAGTATTAGTGGACGTACAGTCAGTCTCTCTGCCCCTGGGCTCAAGACAGGAAAACCCAGTCAGGATACCTACTCCTGCTCACTGTGCAATGGCCCTCACTTGAGAGTGCATGCGTGTGGATATTGGATGAGGACAGAATCAAGCTCAGTGTGATGCCTTACCATGGTTGAATATCATGCATCATTGCTCTTGCCATTTGGAAGCAGTAGAAGAGGCCTGCCGGTGTCCGTGGAACCATACCCCAGCAAGAGTCGGGAGGAAGAGAGAATAAAATTATAGCTTTAAAAATGAAATGGAATATTATTATAGTAACATTGAATTTTGAGCTGTAAATGGATGGCTACTGGTGCAATAGATAGCTAGGTTGGTTTTCACTATGTCTTTGTTTTGCTGCTTTAGATTCATGGCTGCCAACTTCTGGAGACCGTTCACAAACACAGCTGTGGAGGACTTCCGCCAGTCCGCAGTGCATTGGAGAAGTAAGAGAACAGATTTATTCACGCTCTGTACCACAGGATTCCCGTCACTGTGTAGGGGTGTAACCTTTGGTTCTAAACAACAATCTGTAAACATCAAAAAGCAGTATTTTCTGTTATTAGTAAATTACTCACGGTGTTGCCCATGGTCAGTTAATTTTTTGGTATACAAGATGGTGACGGAGTTGAGCGAGAGAGAGAATGCAGAAACCTGGTCCACAGAGCCCCCTAGTGGCCAGAGCTTGCAACTACACTGACAGTTGACAGCAATTTACAATGGGAAATGTTGACAGAAAAGTGTGACTGAAAATCATGACAGTGGGTTGTGCATGTCCTACACAAGATTTTAATATAAAATATTTTGTTTTATTGCAAAGATTTCTCAACTTAAAGAAATATTGCTGTGGCATTGGTCCTGGCACACTCTGGTATTTTTTGTGACTGTCAGTATGGATGAACAGATTGATGCAGTTGTGGCCTGTGTTTTATCTTTTCTGTTCTTTCTGCTATCCAGCACTCCCCAGACAATTGGACAGGGAGATTACCACCTTCCGGATTTCTGGCAAGGCAACTATTTGTCTACACCAGCGTTCTTCATAATACAACCCAGGCTCACTTACAGCCCAACTCTCCCTCTCTCATCTGCTGCCTAGGCTGTTCCTGGGCTTCCATTCACCGTGAGCCTGGCTGTGGGATATAGCACCACGCCTGCTCTCCCCGCCTCTCCTATTCAGTGAGGGAAAGCAAAAAGGGTTGCTGTTAGGAGGCAATGCTATTCCAGCATCTATTTAAATAGATTAAAGTAATTGGTCGGAGGTTTAGAGGGGAGTTGAGGAGAACTTTTTTCACCCAGAGGGTGGTGGGGGTCTGGAACTCACTGCCTGAAAGGGTGGGAGAGGCAGAAACCCTCATCACATTTAAAAAGTACTTGGATATACACTTGAAGTGCCGTAACCTACAGGGCTACGGACCAAGAGCTGGAAAGTGGGATTAGGCTGGAGAGCTCTTTGTCGGCCGGCACATAAGAACATAAGAAATAGGAGCAGGAGTAGGCCAATCGGCCCCTCGAGCCTGCTCCGCCATTCAATAAGATCATGGCTGATCTGATCCTAACCACCAATCTACTATCACAGAACCATCTCCTGCATCTAACAGAATTAGACACACGAAATAGGAGCAGGATCAGGCTACACGGCCCCTGGGCCCGCTCCGCTACCCACAGGGCCATGACCGATCCGAACCTAGACTCATGTCCAAATTCCTGCCCGCTCCCCGTAACCCTTAATTCCCTTTACTTCTAGGAAACTATCTATTTCTGTTTTAAATTTATGTAATGATGTAGCTTCTACAGCTTTTTGGGGCAGCATATTCCATGGACCTATCACCCTCTGAGTGAAGTAGTTCCTCCTCATCTCAGTTTTGAAAGAGCAGCCCCTTATTCTAAGACTATGCCCCCTAGTTCTAGTTTCACCCACCATCGGGAACATCTTCCCCGCATCCACCCGATCCAACCCCTTCACAATCTTATATCTTTCAATAAGATCGCCTCTCATCCTTCTGAACTCCAATGAGTAGAGTCCCAATCTACTCAACCTCTCCTCGTATGTTCATCCCCGGGATTAACCGAGTGAACCTTCTTTGTACTGACTCGAGAGCAAGTATGTCTTTTCTTAAGTATGGACACCAAAACTGTATGCAGTATTCCAGGTGCGGTCTCACCAATACCTTGTACAACTAAAGCAATACCTCCCTATTTTTATATTCTATCCCCCTAGCAATGAAAGCCAACATTCCATTGGCCTTCTTAATCACTTGCTGCACCTGCATACTAACCTTTTGAGTTTCATGCACCAGGACCCCCAGATCCCTTTGTACTTCAGTACTTTCCAGTTTCTTGCCATTAAGATAATAACTTGCTCTACGATTTTTCCTGTCAAAGTGCATAACCTCACACTTTCCAGTATTGTATTCCATCTGCCAAATCTCTGCCCACTTACTTAGCCTGTCTATGTCCCCTTGCAGGTTTTTTATGTCCTCCTCACTCACTACTCACAGAAATCACAGAATCACAGAAACCCCACAGTGCAGATAGAGGCCATTTCGGCCCATCGAGCCTGCACCGACACACATCCCACCCGATCCCCGTAACCCCTACACCAACACATATCCCACCCTATCCCCGTAACCTCACGTATTTAATCCCCCTAACACTAAGGGTCAATTTATCATAGCCAATCAACCTAACTCGCACATCTTTGGACTGTGGGAGGAAACCGGAGCACCCGGAGGAAACCCACGCAAACACGGGGAGAATGTGCAAACTCCACACAGACAGTCGCCCGAGGCCGGATTCGAACCCGGGTCCCTGGCGCTGTGATATGTTATACTCGGTCCCCTCCTCCAAATCGTTAATATAGATTGTAAAGAGTTGGGGACCCAGCACTGACCCCTGCGGAACACCACTAGTTACTGATTGCCAGTCTGAGAATGAACCATTTATTCCCAACTCTCTGCCTTCTGTTAGATAGCCAATCCTCTATCCATGCCAGAATATTACCCCCAATCCCGTGATTTTTTATCTTAAGCAATAATCTTTTGTGTGGCACCTTGTCAAATGCCTTTTGGAAGTCTAAATACACTACGTCCACTGGTTCCCCTTTATCCACCCTATATGTTACTTCCTCAAAGAACTCCAGCAAATTTGTCAAACATGACTTCCCCTTCATAAAACCATGCTGACTTTGTCCTATTAAATTATGATTATCCAAATGTCCTGTTACTGTCTCCTTAATAATGGACTCCAAAATTTTACCTACCACAGATGTTAGGCTAACCGGTCTATAGTTTCCAGCCTTCTGTCTACTGCCCTTTTTAAATAAGGGTGTTACATTAGCAGTTTTCCAGTCTGCCGGGACCTTTGCTGAGTCCAGGGAGTTTTGGAAAATTATTACTAATGCATCCACAATCCCTACCGCCACTTCCCTCAAGACCCTAGGATGTAAGCCATCAGGTCCAGGTGATTTATCTGCCTTGAGTCCCATTATTTTACCGAGTACCACTTCCTTAGTGATTTTGATCGTGTTTAGCTCCTCCCCCCCTATAGCCCCCTGTTTGTCCAGTGTTGGGATATTCTTAGTGTCTTCTACTGTAAAGACTGATACAAAATATTCATTCAGTGTTTTTGCCATCTCCATATTTCCCACCATTAATTTCCCGGTCTCATCCTCTAAGGGACCAACATTTACTTTAGCCACCCTTTTTCTTTTTATATAACTATAAAAACTCTTACTATCTGTTTTTATATTTTTTGCTAATTTACTTTCATAATCTACCCTTTCTTAATCAATCTTTTTGTTATTTTTTGCTGTCTTTTAAAGTTTTCCCAATCCTCTATCCTCCCACTAGATTTGGCTACCTTATATGCCCTTGTTTTTAGTCGAATACTATCCTTAATTTCTTTACTTAGCCACGGATGGCTGTCTTTTCTTTTACACCCTTTTCTTCTCAGTGGAATATATATTTTTTGGAAGTTGTAAAATAACTCCTTAAATGTACACCACTGATCATGCATCGTCTTACCCTTTAATCTATTTTCCCAGTCCACTCTACTCAATTTCGCTCTCATACCTTTATAGTCTCCTTTATTCAAGCTTAGCACGCTTGTTTGAGATCCAACCTTCTCACCCTCTAATTGAATATGGAATTCAACCATGTTATGGTCACTCATTCCAAGGGGATCCTTTACTAGGACATTTTTAATTAATCCTGTCTCGTTACACAGGACCAGATCTAAGGTTGCTTGCCCCCTGGTCGGTTCAGTTACATACTGCTCAAGAAACCCATCCCTAATACACTCAATGAACTCATCCTCAAGGCAGCCCTGCCCAATTTGATTTGTCCAATTAATACGATAGTTAAAATCCCCCATAATTATAGATGTTCCCTTATTACAAGCCTCAACTATTTCCTGATTGATACTCCGTCCAACAGAGTTGCAACTGTTCGGAGACCTATAGACTACGCCCACTAGTGTTTTTTCCCCCTTATTATTCCTTATCTCCACCCAAACTGTTTCATTATCCTGATCTTTTGACCCAATATCATTTCTCTGTATTACAGTGATTCCTTCCTTTATTAACATAGCCACCCCACCTCCCCTTCCTTCCTGCCTGTCCTTCCTGATCGTTAAATAACCTGGTATGTTTAATTCCCAGGCATTGTCACCCTGCAGCCATGTTTCTGTAATGGCCACAAGATCATACCCATATGTAGTTATTTGTGCCATTAACTCGTCTATTTTGTTACGAATGCTACGTGCATTCAGATAGAGAACTTTCAAATATGTTTTGTGACACTTAGTTCCTGCTTTTGCCCTTTTTATTACTTTACCTTTTACTCCATACCTTCTGTCCCTTCCTGACGCGCTCTGGTTTTTAATTTCTCCACTGCTACCTAAGTCTATGACCTTCTCTGTTGTCATTTTTATTATTTGCTCTCTAGGAACATCCCCCCCACTAGTTAGTTTAAAGCCCTCTCTGCAGCCCTAGTTATATGATCCGCCAGGACTCCAGTCCCAGCACTGGCCAAGTGAAGCCCGTCCGAATGGAACAGCTCCCTCCTGCCCCAGTACTGGTGCCAGTGTCCCAGGAAGCAAAACCCATTTCTCCCACACCAGTCTTTGAGCCACGCATTTAACTCTCTAATTTTATTTGTCCTAGCCAAATTCGCTCGTGGCTCAGGTAATTTGACCCCTAGCTGCTCATACTCCTTTAACAGAACCGGCTTCCCAGTCCTATCTACTTCGTTTGTACCAACGTGGACCACGACAACTGGATCCACCCCCTCCCACTGCAAGTTTCTTTCCAGCCCAGAGGAGATGTCCTTAACCCTGGCACCGGGTAGGCAACACAGCCTTCGGGACTCTCGCTCTTGGCTGCAGAGAACTCTATCTATCCCCCTAATAATACTATTCCCTACCACTACAACATTTCTATTTACTCCCCCCTCTTGAATGGCCCCCCGTTCCACGGTGCTGTGGCCAGGTTGCTCATCCTCCCTGCAGTCCCTGCTCCTGTCCCCACAGGGAGTAAGAACCTCGAACCTGTTGGACAAGAGCAAGGGCTGCGGCTCCTCCAACACTACCTCCTGGATCCCCATACCTGCCTCACTCGTCGTCACACCGCCCTGTCCCTGACCATGGGCTAAATCTGAATTAATTAACTTCATAGGTGTGACCACCTCCTGAAACACAGAGTCCAGGTACTTCTCCCCCTCCCTGATGTGTCGCAGTGTCTGAAGCTCAGACTCCAGCTCATCAACACGGAGCTGGAGTTCCTGTAGCAGCAGACACTTGTCACAGACGTAATCACCGTGAGCCTCAATGGGGTCCACCGGCTCCCACATCTCGCAACAGTAACACATCACCTGCTCCATTCTATGTAATTAATTAAATTTTTTATTGTTAGTTATGGACACCCTCTGCCCGATTTTAGATGCTAGTATCCCCTTTAATTAATTGGATTTAAATTAAATCAATCCCTCTAATTACACCAGTTAAATGGTTTACCAACAGTCACTCTGCACCAGAAAGGCCTTATTAACTACAACCCACAGAGTTAAAGTTTGAAAAGAGCACCTAACACCCCACTTACCCAAACTCACAGCACTCTCTGCTGACTCGCACTCAGTGCTTGCTCTCACTAGCAGTGGTCTTTTTATACTGTTTGTTTGTTTACAGCCAAATGAGTCACCCCTGCTGATTGGTTAGAAAACTGGTTTCCACTGCCTGCTGTGCCGATTTACTCCTACTGCAGTGTAACCTTGTTTTACTCTTCTTAAACCAACAGAATCCCAAATATTTAACTTTTCCCCTTTACTTAAACTGCTTAAGTAATCTTTATCAAGAATGAGTTAAAGAGAAATAACAATTAAAGGACTCTCACACTTACTCAAACTCACAGCACTCTCTGCTGACTCGCAGAAACTCGATGGGTCGAATGGCCTCCTTCTGTGCTGTAAATTTCTCTGATTCTATAGAGCCAGTGGAAGGCGCACCATTATAACTGTCAGTCCTGTACTATTCGCCCCTCAACATCACAGTCCAGGTTGGTATATTCCAAATCCAGGAGCTGAGCCATTGGGAACTACAGATGCTGCTTTGCGGAGAGTGGTTTTTGAACAATAAACTACTTCAAGCTGTTACCCTTGGAATGGGGCGGTGGACTCCTTCAAGATTAGAAGGAATATGAGAGCTCAATTTCTAATAATATTTTACATTTTTATTATTGCCTCGCTACAGTATTTACTATCCGCGCTGTCAACAGAAACAGTAGGACGGGAGGGTTTTTCAATTAAGAAACCTAAATGAAGGGCCAAGGCTCGTAGTACAGGATGCCATCAAAGTTTAAAAAATGTAGGGGAGAAGACGAGAAGTAACAATTAGCCAATGACAAGCTTGGCTTTTAAAAGCATTGGGAAAAATGGGAGCCTTGAGGGTGTTCAGGATTAGCGCAGTTTTGATGATGTGGGAAAAATGAGTTTGAAACAAAGGAAAGAGATACATTTCTATAGTGCCTTTCACGACCTCAGGACATCCCAAAGCACTTTACAGCCAATGAAGTACTTTTGAAGTGTAGTCACTGTTGTAATGTAGGAGTAGGAGAAGGTTGCACAGGTCTTGATTTACAATGAGAATAAAGGCAGGTGGAAGAGCATCTAGAGACTAATATTGAGAGCTTGGGAGGGACGAGCGATAAGCTGAAAGGAGAAAAGACCATAATAGTCTTGATAAAATAGAGAGCTAAGTGTTGGTAAGTAAATTCAGGTCTGTGCTGTCCCAATGCAGGATCCTGGCAGTGTGTCACGGTGTGATGTACAAGCAGTTATCTGCGTGGATGCTGCACGGGCTGTTACTGGACAAGTATGAGGAGTTCTTTATCAAGCAAGGGCCTTCCTCTGGCAATGTTAGCACTCAGCCTGAGGAGGAAGAGGAGGAAGATCTGGGAATCCGAGGCTTGACTGGGAAGCAGCTCCGGGAACTTCAAGACCTGGTAAGGACAAGAACGACCAAAAGTAGAGATGGCTCCAATTGGTAAAGAAGTTCCTGTAAAGCTGCATGAATGTGCAAGCTGGCCCATGGTAACTGTACATTGAAGAAGTGCATTCTTTCATTATCAGCTGCACTCAAATGTTCCAATAGTGTGAAGACCCCACGTTCTCCTGGTGTCTTGCGAACTGTTTAAAAGTAGAAACAGGACAAAATCAGTGGAAAAAATTCTGGTGATAAGCAATGTTCCCTCTCTTTTTTTGAGGTGCGCGGCCCCTTTACGTGGCTGTGCGGCTCATTCAAACTTCCGCGCATGCGCAGTTTCTCCCACTTAAAAGCCGGTGAGTGGCCTGCGCGGGACACCCCAGACCGCGCAGCTTAGCGGGAACCTTGGTGATAACTATAGTCTTCAAGTTAGTCATTCTTTCTAAGTGTATACAATTATATCTGTACGTGATTTTAGTTAAGATGGTTGAATTTGCTCAGAGCTGCTGTCACCATCAGCACACACTATTTAAAAATATATAATCATTACAGACTTACTCACTTTAACAACTTGTTTTGCTTCATCCTGCCTTCCTGTTGCATTCTTATTTAAACTGAACGTGTCAGGGACACTGACTTGGAGAAGTTATTCGAGCTGACAGCGCGAAAGAACTGAATTAATCGACGCAGCTGAAGGGGCCCCTCGGTTAATGACCCTATCACCATTGATGTTCACTCAGCCTCCCTCGGTTAGCTGGACTCCTTCGAGGCAGTTGCCCTTGCGTCACCATCCTTTCACCTCTGGGAGCTGGGTTGGAATATACAGCCTAGACTGATGGGGTGGAAAGTCTGATCTGACTGTGAATTGAGTCCGAGCAGTCTTGAGCCAGTTCTTGGTGAGCACGGCCCATGATTTGACACGAAGCTTTACTTGGTCTCTGGCAAAATTCTACCTTCGCTGGCAATGCTTGAGACGAGATGCCAAAGTGGAAAAGTGTTGCATTCCCCCCACTACTGACAGAAGAAAGATTTATGTTTATAACGGACCTTATCACTGCTTGGGGACCTTATCACATGGGATTGGGGGCAAGGTATTGACTTGGATAGAGAACTGGTTGGCGGACAGAAAACAAAGAGTTGGAATAAACGGGTCGTTTTCCGAGTGACAGGCAGTGACTAGTGGGGTACCGCAAGGATCAGTCCTAGGACCCCAGCTGTTCACCATATATATTAATGATCTGGATGAGGGAAATGGATGTAATATCTCCAAATTTGCAGACGACACAAAGCTGGGTGGGAGGGTAAGCTGTGAGGAGGATGTCGTGAAACTCCAGTACGATTTGGACAGGTTGGGTGATTGGGCAGAAACATGGCAAATGCACTATAATGTGGATAAATGTGAGGTTATCCACTTTGGTGGCAAAAACAGGAAGGCAGATTATTATTTGAATGGCAATAGATTGAGAGAAGGGGAAGTGCAAAGAGACCTGGGTGTCCTTGTGCACCAGTCACTGAAGGTAAGCATGCAGGTGCAGCAGGCGGTTAAGAAGGCAAATGGTATGTTGGCCTTCATAGCAAGAGGGTTCGAGTACAGGAACAAGGATGTCTTGCTGCAGTTGTACAGGGCCTTGGTGAGACCGCACCTTGAGTATTGTGTGCAGTTTTGGTCACCTTATCTGAGGAAGGATGTTCTTGCCATGGAAGGAGTGCAGCGAAGATTCACCAGACTGATACCTGGGATGGCAGGAATGACGTATGAGGAGAGATTGGGACGATTGGGCTTATACTCACTGGAGTTTAGAAGATTGAGAGGGGATCTCATCGAAACCTATAAAATTCTGTCAGGTCTGGACAGACTAGATGCAGGAAGGATGTTCCCGATGGCGGGGGAGTCCAGAACCAGGGGTCATAGTCTAAGGATAAGGGGTAAGCCATTTAGGACTGAAATGAGGAGGAATTTCTTCACCCAGAGAGTGGTGAACCTGTGGAATTCTCTGCCACAGAGGGCGGTGGAGGCCAGTTCATTAAATATATTCAAGAAGGAGTTGGATATATTTCTTGAGGCTAAAGGGATCAAGGGATATGGGGAGAAGGCAGGGACAGGGTACTGAATTTGGATGATCAGCCATGATCTCATTGAATGGCGGAGCAGGCTCGAATGGCCGACTCCTGCTCCTATCTTCTATGTTTCTATGTTTCAAATGCAAAAGAAAGAAAAAAAAGGAAAGACTGGCATTTCTACAGCACCTTTCACGATCTCGGGAAGTCCCAAAGCGCTTCACAGCCAATGAAGTACTTTTGAAGTGTAGTCACTGTTGTAATGTAGGAAACGCAGCAGCCAATTTACACACAGCAAGCTCCCACAAACAGCAATGAGATAATGACCAGATCATCTGTTTTTCCAGTGATGTTGGTTCACTCCACCTGTCAAGCAGAACAATTTACTTATTGACTGGATAGACTGGGGTTGTTCTCCTTGGGGTAGAGAAGATTGAGAGGAGATTTGATAGAGGTGTTCAACATCATGATTGGTCTAGACAGAGTTAGATAGAGAGAAACTCTTTCCCATCGGCGGAAGGGCCGAGAACCAGAGGACACAGAATGAAGGTGATTGGCAGAAGAGCTAAAGGCGACACGAGGAAAAACTATTTTACGCAGCGAGTGGTTAGGATCTGGAATGCGCTGCCTGATAGGGCGGTGGAGGCAGATTCAATCGTGGCTTTCAAAAGGGAATTAGATAAGTACCTGAAGGAAAATAAATTGTAGGGCTATGGGGAAAGGGCGGGGGAGTGGGACTAGCTGAAGTGTTCTTGCAGAGAGCTGGCACGGGCTCGACGGGATGAATGGCCTCCTACTGTGCTGTAATGATTCTAAGTTATTATTGGCACATGCAGCAACACAGACAGATCTCACAAACTACAGTGAGATAATTGTGAGTCTGTTTTTGATGGGGTCATTTGAGAGAGGACTGTTAACCCATTCGCTGCTAGATGCTAAAGATGCCGTGGCAATATTCGAAGGGCCACAGTGCTGTTGGTGGGATGTTGCCGTGTACAGAATGGCTGCCGTGTTTGCCTACATTACAACAGTCACTGCACTTCAGAATAATTAACTGTGTTAAAATGTTTTTGGGCGGTATTTGACAAAAGTACTTCTTTGATTGTGAAGCGAAATGGGACGTCCTGTGGAACTGAAGGTGTTTGTATAAATGCAAGTTCTCTCGCTACATAAGTTCTCCACAAGGGGAGCATCATGATTATTTGCCCCATCTACAAGGCACAAGTCACAGAATACTCTCCACTAGCCTGGATGAGTGCAGCTCTAACAGCACTCCAGAAGCTTGACACCATCTAGGAAAAAACAGCCAGCTTGATTGGCACCCCATCCACCACCTTAAACATCGACTCCCTGCACCACCGGCGCACCGTGGCAGCAGTGTGTACCATCTCCAAGATGCACTGCAGCAACTCGCCAAGGCGCCTTCGGCAGCGCCTCCCAAACCCACGACCTCTTCCACCTAGTAGTTGTTGTTGTTGTAGAAGGACAAGGGCAGCGGGCGCATGGGAGCACCATCACCTGCAAGTTCCCCTCCAAGTCACCCACCATCCTGACTTGGAAACAAATCGGCCGTTCCTTCATCGTCACTGGGTCAAAATCCTGGAACTCCCTCCCTAACAGCACTGTGGGAGCACCTTCACCACACGGACTGCAGCGGTTCAAGAAGGCGGCTCACCACCACCTTCTCAAGGGGCAACTAGGGATGGGCAATAAATACTGGCCTTGCCAGCGACGCCCACATCCCATGAATGAATTTTTTAAAAATGTGACTTGTATTTTATGAAGATATTTAGTTGATTGATCAGTGCACGAAGTGTTGACTACTTTGTATATTTCTGATAGCGGTTAATTGAAGAGGAGAGCATGTTGGCTACGTCCCTGAAGCAGTTTTCACTACGAGCCGAGATGCTGCCCTCGTACATCCCCGTGAGGGTGGCAGGGAAGATCCTGTTTGTGGGGGAGTCCGTGCAGATGTTTGAGAATCAGAATGTGAACCACACTCGTGCAGGTAGGGCTCAGTGTTTGGAGTTTTACCGATCCCTTAGTGGGTCACCACAGCGCCCAGCCTACTACCCTGCCACGCCAGGCTAGGAAAGTCACCGGTTCGATCCCTGACCCTGTGCGGATCCAGCTGGTCTCTAGCCGAGTGCACTACTATCAGCCTCAATGCCACTGGGCTGAAGAAAGGGAGGGGGTAAAAAAAAAAAAAAATCAGCCAGGATTCCTGCTCCTGATTGCTGTCCAGCGACTCCTACTGGAAAGTGCACGTGTGGAGGTTGGGCGAGAGCAGGATTGGGTTTGGCTGTGATGCCCTCCACAGTTGAATAGTGTCCAGACTGAAACATGAAAACAGGCCCCTTGGACGAGGGGTTTGTCACTGTTTGATACAACTGAGTGGCTTGTTAGGCCACTCCAGAGGGCAGTTAAGAATCAATCATGTTGGTGTGGGACTGGAGTCACATACAGGCCCAGACCAGGTAAGGACGGCAGGTTTTCTTCCCTAAAGGACATTGGTGAACCAGTTGGGTTTTTACAACAATCTGACAACGTCATGGTCACTTTTACTGGTGCCAGTTTTTTATTTCCAGATTTTTACAATTCTAATTCTCAGCCTGCCCATGGTGCGATTTGGAACTCCCGTTTTCTGCATTTACTAGTCCAGTAACATAACCACCACTACACTAGGAGATTGAATTCAATAAATACTGTCATTTGTGAGCTGGCAGCAAAGATCATGACCACAAAAGCGTGAATTGTCATAAAAACTCAACTGGTTCACTGATGTCCTTCAGGGAAGGAAACCTGCCGTCCTTGCCCGCTCTGGATTATATGTGACTCCAGTCTTAGACATTATAGCCTGGATTTTCATTGGGCCGTGAGGCGGGCTTTTAGACGTGCGGAGGGGCTAAAACCCCGAATTCGGGGGTCCCGACACCATCCCGCCCAAAACCCGCCTCCACGTAAGTTTCAAAGGAGGCGGGTACCCGCCCCGCACTGGGACCCGCCGACCCAAGGCGGGAAGAAATTAGTGCCAATTAACTGCCTGTTAACAGGCAGTTTTTAGCCTAATTCCTATTTTGAGGGGTGTCGTGTGGGATTCCCGACGGCTCCAAACCACGCCAGGTTAGAGCAGGCGGGCCGTCGGGTTGAAGGAGTTGGAGGGGTCGCGATGTCGGTGTTCAGGTGAGTGATGGGTGCATGAGTGCAAAGGTAAGTGTGTTTGGTGTGTCTAAAGTGTGTAAAGAAGTTTAAATTACCTGTACTTACCTTAACAGCCTTTCTTCCTCTAGGCGTCGGGAGTCCATCACTCAGCCGGCACTGAAAGCGGAATGGCCGCCAGCTGTCAAAAGTGACAGCCTTTAGCTTTCAGTGCCGGTGAGAGTGCTAACTGAGTCTGTGTAGAAGGACTCAGGTTAGAAGTCAGACTGTCAGTGTTTGACAGCTTCAAACAGCTGTGAAACACTGATATTTCATCTGTCAACACCTCTTGACAGATGAAATTTCAGTTTGTGACGTCACCTGTTGCCGGGTGGCCCTTAATTGGCCTGCTGAGCCCGCTGGGCGGCCTCAACAAGGTCAATCGAGGGAAAATCGCGTGGATTGGCCGGACGTCGATGGAGGCGGGACTAAAACCCGAAAGTTGTAGTCCCGCCTCCTTCCCGACTTCTGAATGAAAATCCAGCACGATGTGGTCTCGCGAGCCACTTGGTTGTAAAAACAATTTCTACCACTACCACCCTCTCAGAGCACCGAGGGGTGGACAATAAGTGTGGCCTCGACAGTGTTGCCCACATCTCAAGGGCAAGTTTAAATTAAAAAGAATCGGTGAGTTTGGGAGGAATCAGTGGAGGGAATTGGCAGCAGATCCTTATTATTTTAGATAGAAAACTGCTAATTCTGGAATGAGAAACAAAATGCTGGCAGTGTGCAGCAATTTAACTGACTAATACTTTGATTATGACACATCTTATTTGCAATGAATAACCTGGGTTAGAGATATTTTCCGAAAACTTGCAGCATCAAATTGGTTAACTTAAATCAAATTTCATACTTAAGAAAGAAAGACTTGCATTTATATAGCGCCTTTCACGACCACCGGACGTCCCAAAGCACTTTACAGCCAATCAAGTACTTTTTGAAGTGTAGTCGCTGTTGTAATGTGGGAAACGCAGCAGCCAATTTGCGCACAGCAAGCTCCCACAAACAGCAATGTGATAATGACCAGATCATCTGTTTTTTTAGTGATGTTGACTGTGGGTTAAATATTGGCCCCAGGACACCGGGGAGAACTCCCCTGCTCTTTGAAATAGTGCCATGGGATCATTTGCGTCCGCCTGAGAGGGCAGACGGTAGCATTGCCGATGTTTTGTACCTGCCCACTGACGTAAGAAAACTACTAGGCACTTGGTCTGAGTATTAAACAAAGCTTTAATCAACTGTTTTACAACATGGAGATCTAGTTGTGTCCTTCACTAGTTCCTGTTAAAGAATGTCCTGAGCAAGCTGGGCCCGTGCCCGAGTATTTATACTCTCCCTGGACAGCGCCACCAGCAGGCCGCCCAGTATCATTTCATAAGTCATTTCCACATGAATGGCAAGATTCATGTCACCCACCAAGCCTGTTAACATTGTACTTTCCGTGTGTGTTCTGCAGGGTCCATTTTAAAGAACCAGGAGGATGCGTTTGCAGCAGAACTGCATATGCTCAAACAACAGCCCCTTTTCAACCTGGTGGATTTTGAAAATCTGATCGATAGGATCAGAAGTACAGTGGCTGAGGTAAGAAAGGGTGGAACCGTCAAAGTAATTGGGACGGTTGGTGCAGTGGTACAGGTCGGGGAAGGTGTCCCGTCTGCTCCCTGGTCTGTGCTAGATTAGCTGGTCACAGCGGAGCAGCAATTTGGCCACTGCTGCTGACCTCCATGCTCCTGGGTCAAGGCAGGGTAAAATGAGCCAAGTTTCACTCGCCTCATTCCTATCCAGAGATCTCTGCAACAGAGAGAGTCTTTCCTGGGATTTTGGATGGGGACGGAATTGGGCTTGGCGACAATGGCCCCACAATCAGTTTTATGGTCACGCTTGAAGAATGGCTACTTGGTGTACTGGAGGGCTGCCTGCTATTGGCTGTGGGACCATACCTCAGCAGGGAGTTGGTGCCTTCAGGAAAGTGGGATGGGGGGGGAAGAATTTAGGCAGATAGTTGGGCTGAGGTGCCATTATTAGGGCAGCCGTTGGGTTGTGTCTCTGTTCCTGTGCCACCTGCAACAGGTGCTGGTGTCCTCCCATAGTCCATCACCGATCAGATGGCTACTTCAGACTTTTGAATGACCCTGTGTTTCTCTTTGTGTTTAACCAGCATCTGTGGAAGTTGGTGGTGGAAGAGGCAGGACTGCTGGGACAACTTAAGGTGAGACTGACTAGCAGTCAGAAATGCAGTTTGTCTGTTATTCTTAAATAGCACTGAGTTTAAAAGATCCCAAAAGAGGGTCAGTTACTGGCCTTTCGCTCAGACTTGTGTTCCAAACCAGTCTGCTGGCTGTAAGGGCCTTGCACAACAGTAATTATAAAAAGAAAGAAAGACTTGCATTTCTATAGCGCCTTTCATGCCCTCAGGACATCCCAAAGCGCTTTACAGTCAATGAAGTACACTTGAAGTGTAGCCATGGTTGTAATATAGCCAGTTTGCGCACAGCAAGCTCCCACAAACAACAATGTGATAATGACCAGATAATCTGTTTCAGTGATGGTTGAGGGATAAATATTGGCCCAGGACACCAGGGAGAACTCCCCCTGCTCTTCTTCGAAATAGTGCCATGGGATCTTTTACATCCACCTGAGAGAGCAGACGGGGCCTCGGTTTAACGTCTCATCCGAAAGACGGCACCTCCAACAGTGCGGTGCTCCCTCAGTACTGCACTGGGACTGTCATTGTATGTGAAGTACTGATATGCTGTGACATGATGCGGTGCTATATAAATGCAGGATTGCACTGTTTGTATATTAGGTTACATGAGTTTGAGCAGTCTCAATCTTCTTAATAACAAAACTACCCGAATTCAATTCCACATTAATTATATAAAGGAAAATTCTTTCTGTATAAAGCACTCAGTTGCCGTTCCCACTCAAAGCTGTCAAAAGCTGGCTGGTGGAGGAAATGGAAAAATATCACACTGTTGCAGTAAGGGGAATGGCCTGAGGTCGCAGCTGAGGAACATTGGGCGAGCTTTACTCTGCAGTTAATAATGATGCTGGGAGTACTTGATGCACCGGGTGACTAGAAAGAAAGAAAAAAAAACTTGCATTTCTATAGCGCCTTTCACGACCACCAGATGTCCCAAAGCGGTTTACAACCAATGAAGTACTTTTTGAAGTGGAGTCCCTGTTGTAATGTAGGAAACACGGCAGCCAATTTGCACACAGCAAGCTCCCACAAACAGCACTGTGATAATGACCAGATCACCTGTTTTAGTGATGTCGATTGAGGGATACATTTTGGCCCCAGGACACCAGGAGAACTCCCCTGCTCTTTGAAATAGGATCTCTTACGTCCACCTGAGAGAGCAGGAGGGGCCTCAGTTTAACGTCTCATCTGAAAGACGGCACCTCCGACAGTGCAGCACTCCACTGGGAGTGTCAGCCTAGATTTTTGTGCTCAAGTCTCTGGAGTGGGGACTTGAACCCACAACCTTCTGACTCCGAGGCGAGAGTGCTGCCCACTGAGTCACGGCTGACACACAGGGAACTACTGTATTCAGTTCCCCAGTTCTAAGGTGCTTCACCTTGTTATGTACCAAATTCACAAAAGCTTAAGTTTAAAAAAAGGGAGAATTAGCTGTTTCTGTTGATGGAGCTATGGCGCTGCAAATTAGATGCAGTTGGAATGAGAAGCCACTGCCTGCAGTAATGCCCAGTACAGTATTTATTCATATCTGAAGTGGATGCAAAGCTTTCACTGTATTTACACCAAATGTGATGTTTATTTCACGGCCACATTTTCAGCTCTCACTTGATGCTGAACCTTTATTAGGGTTATATAAATGTGACGCATTGTTGACTGTTTTGTTCTCCTGCGTCTATGCAAATCATTTTTTTCAAAAAGGCCTTGCACTTTCAACGCCCACAATGAAACCTTTTATTTCTCAATTCAAAGGTATTGAAGTACTTACCAAGACATAACATTGTCTTTCCTCCATCCCTACCTCGCCCCAACAGCTGCTGAAACCCTCATCCACGTCATTATCAGCTCCAGGCTTGACTTCCCCCGACACTTTCCTCACCGGTCTCTCCCAGATACAGGAAACTTTGGTTTATCCGGAGGTTGTATGTCCGGAAACCTCGATCTACCGGCAGAAATCAGGAGCCATTTTGTTAGGTTTTTTTTCTTCTCGTGGCTTTGTTTTCAACAGTCGGGCTCTGGAAAGTCTCTCTGGAGCTGTTGCTAAGCTACAGAGACGCTTCCAAGGTACGGGCTGACTGTTTACAAGCTGTTGCTAAGCAACAGTGTTTGTTGTCCGATACGGAGATGAAAACCTCCGTATGCTTCAACATTAACTTTGTATGTCCGGCAGTTTTGATAGATCGGCAACAGCTCGGTCCCGTCGGTGCCGGATATAATAAAGTTTCCTGTACACGCTACACAACCTCATCCAGGGATCTGCTGCACACGGCCCATCCCCTAACGAGTCCCGCGCGCCTCTACGGCCCGTCCCCTAACGAGTCCCGCGCGCCTCTACACCCCACCCCTCTCCAAGAAAGAAAGAACTTTCATTTATATGGTTTGTTTTATAAGGCTGGAACGTCCTAAAGCGCTTCACAGCCATTGAAGCGTGGTCACTGCTGTAATGGAGGGACGCAGTAGCCAGTTTGCGCACAGCATGAACAGCAATGAGATAAATGTCCAGATAATACTTTGGTGATGTTGGTTGAGGGATAACTATTGACCCAGGACACTGGGGAGAACTCCCCTGCTCTTCTTTGAATAGTGCCATGGGCTCTTTTACGTCCACTTCAGTGGACAGACGGGGCCTCGGTTTAACGTCTCATCCGAATGACGACACCTCCGACAGTGCAGCACTCCCTCGGTGCTGCCCTGGGGAGTGCCAGCCTCGATTCAGTGCTCAAGTCTCTGGCGTGGGGCTTGACCCCAGAGGTGATTGTGCTACCGCTGAGCCGAGGATAAGATTGAACGAATTCTTTCCAACGACCTCGGAACTATGGCACATCCCTCTGTCTTCCCTTCTTGCTACAACCTACAGGCTATTCATACTCTAGCAAGGCGCTAACTAACCGCTACCGCAGCTCCTCTTTTCAGCATTGGTGTTGTCCTGTACTTTGGGCCTTGGCCCTTGACGGAGGAAAACTCACTAAGCACTTGGTTTGAGTATAAAACAAGGCTTTAATCAACTGCTTCACAACCATGAGATTCTAGTTACATCACTAGTTCCTGGTTACAGAAACATCCTGAGCAAGCTGGGCCCACGCCCGAGTATTTATACTCCTTGGACGGCGCCACCAGCTGGCCGCCCAGTTTTATTTCATGAGTCATGATAAGATTCATGAATGGCAAGATTCATGACAGCCCTTAACTTAGGTTCCTCAAAAAGAAATGCACGACTTGTCAGTATGGAGAGGACTAAAGATCAATACTGAGCCATTTGTCTTTCTTTCCCTTGCTTTTCTTCAATTGTATTGGTAAAGTCAAGTTAAAAGCCATTGACTAACGGGTATGGAGTTTGCACTAAATACTGTTCGATCTGTCCTGGGCTGTTTTTTTTCTTCAGATAATCAAAGATTTCTACCTGCTGGGTCGAGGGGAACTCTTTCAGGCTTTCATCGACAGCGCACAGCATTTATTAAAGACCCCACCAACTGCGGTCACTGAACACGGTAAAGTGAGATTACTAACAGGGGAGGGAGGGGATACTGGCGTCGGGAGCAGAATTATGGTGTTAAGTTATGTTTCTGAGTACCAGTGGGGATAATTCCCTCGTCACTCTGTGTAGCAACTGTGAAATCACAATTTCAGTAGACGTACTGGCCAGAGGGACTCTTCCTGCATTTCTTTACAATGTTGCGACACATTGAAATGAGAGAAAACCATCCCCACAGGTACCTTGTCAAAGAAATGTAACGGAGTTCACATGATTAGAGCTCCAAATATACCACCCTGCAGGCTCCTTCTCTTCCCGTCCTCTACTCATTTAAATCTGAGATCAGTAGATCGGCAAGATTATTATGGGAATATGGAGCCACGGCGGGTGGATGGAGTTAGGATACAGATCAGCCATAATCTCATTGAATGGGGGAACAGGCTTGAAGGACTGAATGTTCCTACTTGCTGCATGAATTCGAGACCTTTTGGACTGTTTCCTTCTCAAACTAATTTTCCCCCAGGGCCTCAACACTGTGGAACCCAGGATTCACTTCGTTACCATTTCCTGATTTATCTCATCAGATTTATGTGCCTTCAAACTCTGCAAGTCCTTCTCTTTGGCTTTCTGCCTCTCTCCACACCGTCAGAAGCCTCCTCAAAAGCCTACCTCCTTGACCATGCCTGCAGTCACCTCGCCAATCTCTTCCTCCACTGCTTTTTGGTGTCTGTTTTTACCTCCTGTGAAGTATTTTAAAGGAACTTTATGAATGTATGTTGTTTTCTCCTGCTCTGATACTTTCACCTAGATCGCTCTAGACGTCTGTGAGTAGGTGCTTTTATATTCTTCGGCCATTGGCTCCACTAAGAACATAAGAGTTAGGAGCAGGAGTAGGCCATACGGCCCCTCGAGCCTGCTCCGCCATTCAATAAGATCATGGCTGATCTTCGACCTCGACTCCACTTTCCTGCCCGATCTCCATATCCCTTGAGTCCAAAAATCTATCGATCTCAGCCTTGAATATACTCAACGACTCAGCATCCACAGCCCTCTGGGGTAGAGGATTCCAAAGATTCACCACCCTCTGAGTGAAGAAATTCCTCCTCATCTCAGTCTTAAATGGCCGACTCCTTATCCTGACCCCTGGTTCTAGACTCTCCAGCCAGGGGAAACAACCTCTCAGCATCTACCCTGTCAATCCCCCTCAGAATCTTGTATGTTTCAATGGGATCACCTCTCATTCTTCTAAACTCCAGAGAGTATCGGCCCATTCTACACAATCTCTCCTCATAGGACAACCCTCTCATCCCAGGGATCCCAGTAGGATGGGTCTCCCCAAGCTAGTGGCCCACATCAATATGGACCAGGTCTCTCTGGGGCTAATAGACCCTCGACTGCCACAGCTTCTGTGACGCCATGGCGCACGTATTCTGCTCATTGTTATCCATGGCGCAGCCCCTAGACGCATGGAACTGAGGTTGTACCTCCGACCTTCTGGTCTGGATGACTCAGTCCCACAGCTTTCACTGTTGGGTTCCGGCTCAAATTAACTCGTGAGACATCCGTTCATTTATTACTGTATTAGTCAAAAGTCCATGTGAGCTTAATTACACACTACATTAATAAACCTATTCTGGTACAAGCTGTAAATAAGCAGTTGACTGCATACTAAGGCTTGGGACACTGCTGGGTTTGGATGCTCCTCCTGTTCTCCCAAAGTGACACATTTCAAGAGCTTTTTCCTTTTTTTAAATACCCATTTCTTTGCCCATCTATGGTCAGGCTTGTGACTTCTACAATTCATTTGAGTCAACAAGAGTTTCAGCTTACAACCCTTAGGTCATTACGTTTAACTTTTGTTGAACACTTACGGACCCCTTAGATTAACAAACAGATTGCTGAATATAAATGATTATAGAGGTTAGGACCTCATCCACATCCTGTACCATTGTCTGACACCATTACACTCATCTCTTCCTGTCAGCTAGTAAAGCTGCTTCCTGTTTGTTAGCTTTAAGATGGTTTTAATCCTGAATCAAGGATTTCAGAACGACCCACTTCATTTACTCCTACTGCTATATTTTATCCTTCTCCCAGTTCTTACATTAGAGAAGGCTGAGGGGTGACCTGACACAGTCCTTTAAGATTATGAAGGGGTTTGATAGGGTAGACGTAGAGAAGATGTTTCCACTTGCGGGGAAACCAGAACTAGGGGCCATCAATATAAGATTGTCACTAATAAATCCAATAGAGAATTCAGGAGAAGCATCTTTACCCAGAGAGTGGTGAGAATGTGGAACTTGCTACCACAGGGAGTGGTTGAGGCGAATAGTATAGAGGCATTTAAGGGGAAGCTGGATAAACACATGAGGGAGAAAGGAATAGAAGGATATGCTGATGGGGTGGGAGGAGGCTTATGTGGAGCATAAACACCGGCACGGACCAGTTGGGCCGAATGGCCTGTTTCTGTGCTGTAAATGCCTTGGTTTCAGTTTTTAATAAACTGCAAAAGCGAAAATATATATATACTCCCAACATTCACTATCAAGGAAGCTGGAGATTAAAAGCTCTAATCTAACTCCTTTTAGATATGACAGCAAAAAGGCTGGTTTAATTTCTTACAAACTTTTCTTCCCATCCCCACCCCTCCCCATCACCACATTACAGATGTCAATGTAGCATTCCAGAAATCGGCACACAAAGTGCTATTGGACGACGACAACCTTCTCCCACTCCTGCACCTCACCGTCGAGTACCATGGCAAAGACCCCAAAGGTAGGAAGAGGCACGCGTCCCTCTTGCTCTGTCTGGGTAAACCTTATTTAATGTCACATCTAGAACTATACAGGACCCACTTCAAAGGGAAGCCCGTCGGTAAGTTGCGGTTGCTGTAGACCTCGTCTTCTGTGTGTCGCGGGGCACCAGCGCAGGTGCACGCGCCCAGGTTGTTTGGACCTTACATCTACCTGCCAGCCCTTTCCTGCAAATGGGCAAACAAGCTGCACCCGTCTGTCGAGCGGAGGGGGCGGGTGGGGTGAAACCACCCCTTACGTCCTTGTTTTGTTCATTTGTGATGCAGCGCTACTTATAGACTTTCTGCAGTTCTTAATGTTTGTCCAGTTATCCCTCCCCCTCTAAAGGTGGTATCTCCTTGCTGTGGTATGTTACCCCCATGCCTCTCCCGGAGGTGGCCTCTCCCTTGTGGGGGTAGATTTCCACAGGTGCCAGTGGTACCTCGCCCAAGGGACCTTCCTTCACATGTGAACCTTGACCTTGAGTGTCGGTACACTTTTTTAGCACGAGAGGCATCGAAGTCGAGTCTGACCTCACACGATATACAGATATGTCTGCTTTCCAGCGGGGTTTACCGAGTACTTATCTCGATTATTCAAGTGAGTTATGTGCTGAATTAAAATAGATCGTATTGACAATGGTGTTAATTTTGTACTCGGTTATATTTTTCCTGTCTGTTTATTGTCTTTTTGCCCCCGCCCCCCTCCCCCACTTCCTACTCAACGTAGATACATCACAAAGCCGCGAAGTGTCTCTGCGGGAATCTTCCCCCCGTGAAGCCCCTACTTCCGGCTGGTCTGCTCTGGGACTGTCGTACAAAGTGCAGTGGCCTTTGCACATCCTGTTCACTCCTGCCGTGCTGGAAAAGTAAGTTTACTTTGTGCATTTATTTTTATTTTTTGTTGTTGCAAATTTGTTTAACGAGTGTTTCCAGTTTCCTCACCGTTTCTCCCCCTCTCCACTGAGCGGCAGTGGCTGTTGCACGGGTCGCAAATCATCACTACCAGCAGCTCTTCAGTACGTCGCCCAAGACGCGTCAGCCTGGGCAGTGAGCGTGTCAGCTGACTTTTTTTTAATTCATTCACGGGACGTGGGCGTCTCTGGCAAGGCCGGCATTTATTGCCCATCCCTAATTGCCCTTGAGAAGGTGGTGGTGAGCCGCCTTGAACCGCTGCAGTCCGTGTGGTGAAGGTGCTCCCACAGTGCTGTTAGGGAGGGAGTTCCAGGATTTTGACCCAGCGATGATGAAGGAACGGCCGATATATTTCCAAGTCAGGATGGTGTGTGACTTGGAGAGGAACTTGGAGGTGGTGGTGTTCCCATGCGCCTGCTGCACTTGTCCTTTTAGGTGGTAGAGGTCGCGGGTTTGGGAGGTGCTGCCGGAGAAGCCTTGGCGAGTTGCTGCAGTGCATCTTGTAGACGGTACACACTGCAGCCACGGTGCGCCGGTGGTGGAGGGAGTGAATGTTTAAGGTGGTGGATGGGGTGCCAATCAAGCGGGCTGCTTTGTCCTGGATGGCGTTGAGCTTCTTGAGTGTTGTTGGAGCTGTACTTATCCAGGCAAGTGGAGAGTATTCCATCACACTCCTGACTTGTGCCTTGTCGATGGTGGAAAGGCTTTGGGGAGTCAGCAGGTGAGACACTTGCCACAGAATACCTATTGAACTGTGGAGGGCATTGCAGCAGAACCCATTCCTGTCCTGACCCAGCATTCGCACGTGTGCTTTCCAGCACTGACTTACTTTCCCCTTCCTAACCAGGCATAGCTGAGGCCAGTTGGAGAATTTCTACTGTTGCTGTGGTTAAGAGCAACTCACTCAGCACAGACAGTGAATCAACACAAACAGAACATGCTGGAAACGCTCAGCAGGTCAGGCAGCATCTGTGGAGAGAGAAACAGAGTTAACGTTTCACGCCGGTGACCCTTCAGAACTGAAAAAAGTTACCGATGTAACCGGTTTTCAGCAAGTACAGGTGCAGAGAAAGGGGGGAAGGAAAGAACAAACGGGAAGGACTGTGATAGGGTGGATTTACTCCTGTTTTAGTGATGTAGGTTGAGGGATGAATGTTGGCCAGGACACCGGGGAGAACGCCCCTGCTCTTCTTCGAAATAGTGCCGCGGAATCTTTTACGTCCTCCCGAGAGGGCAGATGGAGATTCGGTTTAACGTCTCATCCGAAAGACGGCACCTCCGACAGTGCAGCGCTCCCTCAGCACTGCACTGGGAGTGTCAGTCAGGATTACGTGCTCTGGAGCGGGAGAGATTTGCAGGAGCGTCAGGTTGAGCTGCGATCTGCATGCGTTTCTCACTTCGTCCCTCGTTCTCTCTCTCTCTCTCTCTCTCTCTCAGGTACAACATTGTCTTCAAGTACCTGCTGAGTGTGCGGCGGGTGCAGGCGGAGCTGCAGCATTGCTGGGCTGTGCAGATGCAGCGGAAACACCTCAAATCCAACAAGACAGACGCCATCAAATGGAGAGTGAGGAACCACATGGCTTTCCTCGTGGACAACCTGCAGTACTACCTACAGGTAACCGGGAATAAACAACCGCCTTCAGCACAATATGTTACCAGGGCTCCAAGGGTTAGGTTATGAGGAGAGATTAGGCTTGTATTCTCTGGAATATAGAAGGTTAAGGGGTGATTTGATTGAGGTTTTTAGGATTTTGAAAGGAATTGATAACGTAGGTAGAGAGAAACCTTTTCCGCTGGTGGAGAGTCTAGGACAAGGGGGACATCACCTTAAAATCAGAGCCAGGCCATTCAGGAGAGAAGTTAGGAAACACTTCTTCACACAAAGGGTGGTAGGAGTGTGGAACTCCCTCCCACAAAAAGCAGTAGATGCTGGGGGTCAATTAATAATTTTAAGTCCGAGATCGATAGATTTTTGCTGGCCAAAGGATGTGGGGCCATGGCGGGTGGATGGAGTTAAGATACAGATCAGCCATGATCTCATTGAACGACGGAACAGGCTCGAGGGGCTGAATGGCCTCCTGTTCCTGTGTAATATAAATCCGGTGCCCTAACATCGTGTGGAAAATGTTTTGCACCATTCCATGTATTTTTATTTACACACGCCTGATTGTCATTTTTCTTTTCCATGACTGCAGCTAAGAGGTTGCAGGTCCCGCCATGGCCTCTAATATTGTTACAGCGTCAAGCATTGAATGGAAAGGGGGTAGGTGTGTATAAGGGGTAGTATTATTTATTAAAAGTACTCTCCCCTGTGCTGGAAAAAGATTCTCGGGACTTGTTTCTTTAGTTAATTTTTATGGCCTACTGGGATGCTCGTGAGGTCAGCCTCCCCTCACTGGTAGCCTGTTCTGTGCTTTTGCTGGGAATATCCTGGAGCGGCTCTCTAAAGGGCCTGGAAAATCGTACTGAGGGAGTGCTGCACTGTTGGAGGTGCCGTCTTTCGGATGCGACGTTAAATCGAGGCCCCCCCCCCCGTGGCCACTATTCGAAGAGGAGCAGGGGGAAGTTCTCCCCAGTGTGTCCTGGGCCAATATTTATCCCTCAACCAACATCACTAAAACAAATTATCTGGTCATCGTCACATTGCGGTTTGTGGGATCTTGCTGTGTGCAATTTGGCTGCCGCGTTTCCTCCATTACAACAGTGACTACACTTCATAAAAGTACATCCGAACAATGACGGACAGGTAAAGACCCGCTGGCCCATCCAGCCTGTCTCACACGATTGCGACACCTGCCGTATCACAATATCCACTCTCCACCCCACCCCAAACCATGTGATCTCCTGGGAGACGCGAAAAAACAGATTAAACAGCCAGGCCAATTTGGGAGAAAGAAAATCTGTGAAATTCTTCTCTGACCCGTCCAGGCGAGCAGAACTAGTCCAGGAGATCACACTCTGGCCCTGAGGTACCTACCTTTTAGTAAGAGGTGGTGTGCCCCCCCAGCCAGAAGCAGGTGAATGGCTGGAAAGCACGTTGGGAGGTCCTGAGGTTGTGAAAGGCGCAGGTTCTTTCTTTCAAAACTTTTGCTGGGATGGAGACTATGGGGGTCCCCCAGCTCCAGACTAGCTGCTGGGCTGCTAACAAGTCACGGCGGCCATTGTTTTCCGCCGAGCTGCGGCAGGAGACACGAGGACAATCTGCATCGCCTTGGGGATGTTTTACCACGTTAGAGGCGCTACATAAATGCAACTTGTTGCATCGGTGACATCGCCAAGTCTGTAAAAAAATGGCAAAGCAAAAATACTGCGGAGGCTGAAAATCCGAAATAGAAACAGAAAATGCTGGAAAACACTCAGCATCTGTGGAGAGAGAGAAACAGAGTTAACGTTTCAGGTCGCTGAGAGTATTAAAAAATGGGCTGTGCTTTAAATAAAAAGTTCCCCCTCTCCACAAAGACTCACCTTTCCCTTCGATCATCTCTGAGGAGAGCTGAGCTTGCCTCCGAGAGTTCTTTAGCTGGTGGTGGGAGCGGGGAGCAGATGTTGTGTTGTACTTTTTTTCTGGCTTGAGGTTTATTACAGATTTTCCATTTCCCAAACCAGCCATCCTGTGGCCGTGATTGACGCTTGATAATTTAGTACCAAATTGGGGGCGGTTTGATTTAGTTTTGGTGTGGGAACCTATCGGGATAAGGTGAGCAGCTTACTGAACTTGAGCACGGAATACAAGGACCCCATTAAAAATTCTCAAATCTCAATCTGGATTAAATTAGTTCCCCTCACACCCCCACAGGATATATGGAAGAGACGGGCAGAAAAAGTAGTTAATTCTGGATCAGTTGAAAAGTTACCGTCTGAAGAATGGACAGCCTTTTCCGCTCCTGTGAAGCCCCGTGTTCCTAGGGGGATTGGGATATATTCAAGGGCGGTGAGGGGTTAGTTGAGTACCCGTAGCGATGTATCCTGGCAACCTGGAACTTGTTCAGTTGCCTGAGGGAGTTGGGTTCTTTACTCTCTCTCTCTCTGCCATCCCCAAGTGTTAGCACCACCAGTGACTAGGGAGGGAGGGGCACAGGGTTGCACGGTCTAACAGACAGCGGGTGAGCCCAATGGGCTTTTTTCTTACCCTGGCAATTGCAAAATACTGCAGATGCTGGAAATCTGAAATAACAACAGGAAATGCTGGAAACACTCAGCAGGTCAGGCAGCGCCCGTGGAGAGAGACCGTCCCTTTTGTTCTTGCCTCCCCTCCCCCCTTTTCCTCCCCTCCGCACCTGCTTAATATCTGTTACATCTCTAACTTTTTCCAGTTCTGACGAAGGGCCACAGACCTGAAGCGTTAACTCAGTTTCTCTCTCCATGGATGCTGCCTGACCTGCTGAGTGTTTCCAGCATTTTCTGTTGTTTTTTCTTATCCTTCTGTTTTGAATGAATTAGATTGGCGCATATTGAGCAAAGGGGAGTGAGAGACATTAAAAGACCTGATTAATTTGTCTGAGAATAAAGAAGGAAGTATAGAGATCTTGGGAGTGGAAGTGGAAGTGACTGATTGAGGTAGTCATGAATTACGAGGCGAGATTACACAAACTAGGGTTGTAGAGAGAAACTATTTCCGCTGGTTGGGGATTCTAGGACTAGGGGGCAGAGTCTAAAAATTAGAGCCAGACCTTTGAGGAGTGAAGTTAGGAAACACTTCGACACACAACAGGGTGGTAGAAGGTTGGAGCTCTCTTCCGCAAACGGCAATTGATGCTGGATCAATTGTTAATTTAAAATCTGAGATTGATAGATTTTTGTTAACCAAAGGTATTGAGGGATATGGGCCAAAGCAATATGGAGTTAGGTCGCAGATCAGCCGTGATCTCATTGAATGGCAGAACAGGCTCGAGGGGCTAAATGGCCTCCTCCTGCTCCTATATTTATCCCTCAATTAACATCTAAAACAGTTTATTTGGTCATTATCACATTGCTGTTTGTGGGAGCTTGCTGTGCGCAAATTGGCTGCCGCGTTTCCCACATTACAACAGTGACTACACTCCAAAAAGTACTTAATTGGCTGTAAAGTGCTTTGGGACGTCTGGTGGTCGTGAAAGGCGCTATAGAAATGCAAGTCTTCTTTCTTTCTATGAATGGACGGTGAAAGGGGGGGGCTCCGATGGATTGGATGGTCTTTTTATTCTAAGCTCTCAAAAAAAAACAAAAAAAAAACCTGCCTGCTATAATAAAAGTATTTTAGTTTTTTGTATAATGGCAGCTTTCTCTGTGGCCCCCGACTTCCATATGTGACTGATTTTGTTACACTTATTTCCGCACCTATATAGGGCATGCAGTCCTCCTCAATGCATTGCAGCACTCTGCGTAAGTCTTCCCAACAGGTAGGAGCGGCACGGGCTGCAGAGCAGCATGGACGGAGTCAGGCAGCTCAGAGACCCGGACTTGCAGCCACAGAGGTGCAAACTAGACATCTTGGATATAAGGATTAGTTAAGCAAAAGTACTTTAATTCAGTGTAAGCAGGTGTTGAGAATTCAGCAGTTGTTGGAGCAGGGAGGGTATATGGGGGGTGGGGGGGGGCGGTGGTTAGTTCGTCTGGCAACTCACTGGTTGACATGCTGGTGTAACATTCCTTTTATGTACTGTTTTAATTCAGAATTTCATGTGAAATCAGAGGGAAGCAGCATCTAGCCATCCCCATACTTTGCATGACCTGTTTAGTTCTCAACCCCCCCGAACATCCCTTCATAGAAGATAGGAGCAGGAGTAGGCCATTCGGCCCCTCGAGCCTGCTCCGCCATTCAATGAGATCATGGCTGATCAATCTTTCGCACCCTGTTATATTACACAACGCCTTTCCCGTGGAGCCAATCGCTCCCTCACTGCCGGTCTTACTGCGGGGTCGATTCGCTCTCCCAGTTACGCTTTTCCCAGTCTGTAATGCGTCCATTCTAACAATCCCACCAAGGTTTGGGAGATCGTTGCATTCAAAAGGCAGGTGGCCCATACAAGGTAGGCAAATCTTTCTGTAGTCTCTTGTTTTAAACTTTCTGTCAGCTGATTGACACGTGCCACCTTTGCCCTGTGATTGTTCGTTCAGTTTGACCATTTTGATCCCTGGGTTCCAGGCTACATTCTAATATCGAGGCCCGGTCATCACTCACAAAAGCCTGGCAATTTATCTTTGGTTCTCCCCAAGTTTTCCACACCAGATTTCACACTTTTTCTGATGAATACAAAGCATATTTATCTTTAAAAGAGAGAAAGGAAGGAAAGGAATCGGGGCATTTTCTGCCAGATTCTGACCTGGAGCCTGAAACGCACAGTTTACTGACTATTAATTGATCGCAACAAATTTACAAGTGATTAGAATTACCTGGCTTCCTATAATAAGGAGTATTTGACAAATAGAAACATAGAAACATAGAAGATAGGAGCAGGAGTAGGCCATTCGGCCCTTCGAGCCTGCTCCGCCATTCAACGAGATCATGGCTGATCATCCAAACCCTAGCACCCGGTCCCTACACCGACAGCCATCCCACCCAAGCCCTATCTCCGTAACCCCACGTATTTAATCCCCCCTAACACTAAGGGCCAATTTTTATCATGGCCAATCAACCTAACCCACACAGCTTTGGACTGTGGGAGGAAACCGGAGCACCTGGAGGAAACCCACGCAAACACGGGGAGAATGTGCAAACTCCACACAGACAATCTCCCGAGGCTGGATTTGAACCCGGGTCCCTGGCGCTGTGAGGCAACAGTGCTAACCACTATGCCACCGTGCTGCCCTCTTAATGATCTTAAAGAGAGCCAGTGACTGCCTGTGAGCATCGCAGGAGATGTGTTAGAGTGTGTCTGTTTGTGCATAATATCTCAGATCTTGTATAAAACACTTTAAGCTTTATACAAAACCTCAACATATCTCAACCCAATAATTTTTAATGAGCTATGCAAAATGAGAGCGAGCGCGCGCCTGGTCTTTCTCCAAAGAGAGGAGCCAGTGAGCTGGCAATCTCGAGCAACAGTAACTGGCCTCGAACTGACTGTAGGCTGTGCCTATTTGGACCACGGCCCCCACAGGGATGCAGTGGCACCAACGGTACAGGTCAAGTTAGTAGCTACAACATCAAGACTGTGGACCCACAGGCAACGCCACAGGGGATCGGCTGGTCTGCAGTACAATTCTGCAGAATCATTCCAAGCACAGGCATTTGCCAGGTGGGATCAATGAATGCAGCAAAACGCGGCTTGCAAATATTAGAGATGGGTGTACACCTTCAATTGTATTTGCCATGTCTGTGTGCACATGTTGCAAAAACCTCTGTATGCATGCATACCATTTCATTTTGTTTGCACTGAGTTTCAATCAAAAGCTAAAAGAACGGTAGCATAGTGGTTATGTTAAGGGGCTAGTAGTCCAGAGACCCGGAGACATGAGTTCAAATCCCACCCCGGCAGCTGGGGAATTTAAATTCAGTTAATTAAATAAATCTGGAATAACAAAACTAGTACAGGTTGAGCGTCCCGAATCTGGACTCCGGGACGATTGGTGGCAGGGGTCCGGAATCCGTAAAATGTTCCGGAATCCGGACACCCTGAGGGAGGCTTACCAAAAACCGGAAATAGCGCCAACCTGGGCCCAGGCATTTCCAGACTCGGCACGTGTTTCTGATGTCCGAAGTCCAGGAATATCGCAACCTGGGCTCGGGTGTTTCCGGACTTCGGACATCAGAAACACATGCCGAAGTCCGCAAAAACCGGCTCGGCCTCGGTCCCGAGGTTGCCGGATTCGGGATGCTCAACCTGTATGAAACTACCGGATTGTTGTAAAAACCCATCTGGTTCACTAATGTCCTTTAGGGAAGGAAATCTGCCGTCCTTACCCAGTCTGGCCTGTATGTGACTCCGGACCCGCAGCAATGTGGTCGACTCTTAACTGCCCTCTGAAATGGTGGCTCACCACCACCTTCTCAAGGGCAATCACTGCTGGCCATAAAAAAAAAAATTTGCGTTGGTACTGTCATGAATCTCCTCATTCATGTAGAAATGACTCATGAGATAACACTGGGCGGCCAGCTGGTGGCGCCGTCTAAGGAGTATAAATACTCGGGCGTGGGCCCAGCTTGCTCAGGGTGTTTCTGTAACCAGGAACTAGTGATGTAACTAGAATCTCATGGTTGTGAAACAGTTGATTAAAGCCTTGTTTTATACTCAAACCAAGTGCCTAGTAGTTTTCTTCGGTCAGGTACCATTCCTCCTTTGGAAATGCGTCATTTAAACTCGAAACCTCTTTGCAAAAATGCCCTGTGGGTAAAATGCATAGTGTGGTACAGAACAGGTAGATCCCAGGTTTGCTCCCCCAGTATTTGCAAGGGTTGGCTGGCGCTCCAATTCACCTCAGCCCCCCTCCCCCTTCACGAGGGAAATAAAAAGTCTGCTTGCTTTATCACTCCTGATCGCCTCCCCTGGAGTGTGTCTGTGTCTTCTCATCTACTGAGGACTGGATTGGGCCCAATTGTGAAGCTCCCCTCCCTTCACGGTCGAATAGCCTGCTGATGCTCTCTGTTCAGTCCCATGTACAACAAATAGCCGCTTGGATGTGTCTCTCATTTCTCTTAATCTAATCCTTCTTTCCCTCTCTCTATACCTGAACTAATCCACTCTCCTCCTCCATTATTCCTCTGTTTCTGTCTCAATCCTTGAATCTCTTTTATTAAGGCGATAGACTGTTGGTCCTGCCGTTCACCGAGGCCCCAGATGCCCCGTTATCGGCTCGCACTTCCAGCAAGTTATGCCGCAAACATGTTTTGAGCTGTAGTTTGCAGGAGAAAGGCGCTGAGTTGCCCCACTCCAGCAAGATCCAGCCCAATAATTCAGGAGCAGGAAGTTGCAGTTCTGAGCGGTCACTCTACACTTCATATAATTTTTTCTGTGCCTGCTTAAACTAGAACCTTGCAAAGCTATGTCCAGCAATAGAGTCGAGAGTTGAAATTGCCCCGTGCAAACATTAGCCCGAAGCAGATTAGCACCCGGTGCGATTCCGAGTCCCTCGACGTGCTGTGTCTCCAGACTTGCTTTCCCTGGGATGCTAAATGTCGCCCTGTGCCATTCCAGGTGGATGTCCTCGAGTCCCAGTTTTCACAGCTCCTCCAGGAGATAAATTCTATCCGAGATTTCGAAAGCATCCGACTGGCCCACGATCACTTCCTGAGTAACCTGCTGGCTCAGTCGTTCATTCTGCTTAAACCAGTGAGTACACTTTCCATTAAAAGGAAGGAGGTTATGGTAAACCTTTATATTGTGTTCAATTCTGGGCACCACACTTTAGGAAGAAGGTCGAGGCCTTGGAGAAGGTGTAGAGGAGATTTACTAGAATGGTGCCAGGGATGAAGGACTTCAGATATGTGGAGAGACTGGAGAAGCTGGAAATGTTTCTCCTTCGAGCAGAGAAGGTTAAGGGGAGTGACATGAACCTTGTCATTCATGTGGAAATGATACTGGGCGGCCTGCTGGTGGCGCTGTCCAGAGAGAGTATAAATACTCGAGCATGGGCCCAGCTTGCTCAGGACACTCTTTAACAGGAACTAGTGAAGGACACAACTAGATCTCCATGTTGAAAAACAGTTGATTAAAGCCTTGTTTAATACTCAGACCAAGTGCCTAGTAGTTTTCTTATGTCAGGGAGATTTGATAGAGGTGGTCAAAATCATTGAAAGAATAAATAAGGAGAAACTGTTTCCAGCGGCAGAAGGGTCGGTAACCAGAGGACACAGATTTACAGTGACTGGCAAAAGAACCAGAGGCGACATGAGGGGAAAAAATGTTTACACAGCATAGCTGTGAGGCAGGGCTATGGGGAAAGAGCGGGGGAGTGGGACTAATTGGATAGTTCTTTCAAAGAGCCGGCACGATGGGCTGAATGGCCTCCTTCGGCACCGTATGATGGCATTAAACGGGAAATTAGAGAAGCGTGCAATAAGGGCACAGCAGTTACCATGGGTGACTTTAATCTACATATAGATTGGGCTAACCAAATTAGGAGGAATTCCTGGAGTGTATAAGGGATGGTTTCCTGGACCAATATGTCGAGGAACCAACTAGAGATTAGGCCATCTTAGACTGGATATTATGTAATGAGAAAGGAGTAATTAGCAATCTTGTTGTGCGAGGCCCCTTGGGTCGGAGCGATCATAATATGATAGAATTCTTCATTAAGATGGAGAATGAAATAGTTGACTCAGAGACTAGGGTCCTGAATTTAAATAAAGGAGACTACGATGGTATGAGGTGCGAGTTGGGTAGGATTGATTGGGGAATGTCACTCAAAGGGTTGACGGTGGATGGGCAATGGCAAACATTCAAAGATCGCATGGATGAACTACAGAATTTGTTCATCCCAGTTTGGCATAAAAATAAAACAAAAAAGGTGACTCAACCGTGGCTAACAAGGGAAATTAGGGATAGCATAAGATCCAAGGAAACCTGAGGATTGGGAGCAGTTTAGGATCCAACAAAGGAGGACAAAGGGATTAATTAAGAGGGGGAAAATAGAGTATGAGAGTAAGCTTTCAGGGAACATAAAAACTGACTGTAAAAGCTTTTATAGATATGTGAAGAGAAAAAGATTGGTGAAGTCAAGCGTAGGTCCCTTGTAGTCAGAATGATGTCGGGGAACATAGGGTCTAATGAAAGGGAGGAACTGATAGAAATCAGTATTTGTAGGGAAATGGTGTTAGGGAAATTGATGGGATTGAGGGCCGATAAATCCCTAGGGCCTGATAATCTACATCCTAGGGTACTTAAGGAAGTGGCCCTAGAAATAGTAGATTCATTGCTGGTCATCTTCCAAAATTCGATAGATTCTGGAACAGTACCCATGGATTGGCGGGTAGCTAATGTTACCCCACTGTTCAAAAAGGGTGGTAGAGAGAAAACGGGCAATTACAGACCGGTAAGCCTGACATCGGTAGTGGGGAAAATGCTAGAGTCCATTATAAAGGATGTAATAGCAGAGCACTTGGAAAAAAGTGACCGGATCGGACAAAGTCAACATGGCTTTACAAAAGGTAAATCGTGCTTGACTAATCTACTGGAATTTTTTGAGGATGTAACTGGTAGAATAGATAAGGGAGAACCAGTGGATGTGGTGTATTTGGATTTTCAGAAGGCTTTTGATAAGGTCCCGCATAAGAGATTAGCATGTAAAGTTAAGGCTCATGGGATTGGGGGCAAGGTATTGACTTGGATAGAGAACTGGTTGGCAGACAAAGCAAAGAGTTGGAATAAACGGCTCTTTTTCCGATTGGCAGGCAGTGACTAGTGGGGTACCGCAGGGATCGGTCCTTGGACCCCAGCTGTTCACAATATAAATGATCTGGACGAGGGAACTAGATGTAATATCTCCAAGTTTGCAGATGACACAAAGCTGGGTGGGCGCGTGTGCTGTGAGGAGGATGCTGAGAAACTCCAGGATGATTTGGACAGGTTGGGTGATTGGGCAGAAGCATGGCAGATGCAATATAACGTGGATAAATGCGAGGTTATCCACTTTGGTGTCAAAAACAGGAAGGCAGATTATTATCTAAATGGCAATAGATTGGGAGAAGGGGAAGTGCAACGAGACCTGGGCGTCCTTATGCACCAGTCGCTGAAAGTAAGCATGCAGGTGCAGTAGGTGGTTAAGAAGGCAAATGGTATGTTGGCCTTCGTAGCGAGAGGGTTTGAGTGCAGGAACAAGGATATCATGCTGCAGTTGTACAGGGCCTTGGTGCGACCACATCTTGAGTATTGTGTGCAGTTTTGGTCGCCTTATCTGAGGAAGGATGTTCTTGCCATGGAAGGAGTGCAGCGAAGATTCACCAGACTGATACCTGGGATGGCAGGAATGACGTATGAGGAGAGGTTGGGTCGATTGGGCTTGTACTTGCTGGAGTTTAGAAGAATGAGAGGGGATCTCATCGAAACTTATAAAATTCTAACAGGACTAGACAGACTAGATGCTGGAAGGATGTTCCCGATGGTTGGGGAGTCCAGAACCAGGGGTCACAGTCTAAGGATAAGGGGTAAGCCATTTATGACAGAGATGAGAAGGAATTTCTTCACCCAGAGAGTGGTGAACCTGTGGAATTCTCTACCACAGAAGGCAGTAGAGGCCAATTCATTAAATATATTCAAGAAGGAGTTGGATATATTTCTTAAGGCTAAAGGGATCAAGGGATATGGGGAGAAGGCAGGGACAGGGTACTGAATTTGGATGATCAGCCATGATCTCATTAAATGGCAGAGCAGGCTCGAGGGGCCGAATGGCCTACTCCTGCTCCTACCTTCTATGTTTCTATGATTCCACTACGGATGCTGGAAATCCGAAATAAAAACAGAGAATGCTGGAATCATTCAGCAGGTCAGGCAGCATCTGTTTACCGAGTTAACATTTCAGGTCGATGACCTTTCATCAGAACTGGAAGAAGTTAGACATTTAACAGTTTATAAACAAGTGCAGAGCCAGGGAAAAATGGTGAGGGGGCGGTGAGGAGGAGGAAAGAACAAAAGGGAGAGATTTGTGATAGGATGGAGGGCCGGAGTGATTAAATGACAAGTTGGACTGATTTTCGACTCGTATTCTCTGAGGTGCGTATACACTTACTGATGCACTGATGTCCCCTTTTTCAATGAATAGACATCACTTGACTTTGGGATGTTTATTCCCATTCTCTGCAGGTGTTCCACTGTCTGAATGAGATCCTCGAATTGTGCCTCAACTTCTGTTCCCTGGTCAGTCAGAATCCGGGGCCACTGGACGACCGTGGTACCTCGCAGCTGGACCTTCTGGTAATGGTAAGCCCAGCTACCCGCCATCATTCCTTCTGTGTATGTTTGTTACTCCTTGCCTCTGAGCCAGAAGACTTGCTGGGGTTCGAGCCCAGCTCCAGTACTGGAGCACGTGATCCAGGCTGACGCAGTCGGGCGGGAGTGCTGCGCTGTCGGAGGTGCCGTCCTTGTGATGAGACGTTAAATCGAGGCCCCGTCTGCTTGTTCAGGTGGATGTTAAAGATCTCCTGGTATTATTTGAAGAGGAGCAGGAGGTGCACTGACCAACATTCCCCTCTCAGCCAACACCAGCAAAAACAGACAAACTGATTATTCATCTCATTTGGTGTTCGTGTGATCTTGATGTGCACAATTGTCCACTTTAAAAGTAGTCATTGGTTATAAAGCACCTGAGGATTTATATGAAGGCTAGCTTTCTTCCTCTCCTCTTCCTCCCTCCCTCCTCTCTTTCCTTCCATTATCTTTCTCTCCTTTCTCTTTCTCTCCTTCCCCTTTCCCTCCCGCCCTTTCCCTCCCTCCCGCCCTTTCCCTCCCTCCCGCCCTTTCCCTCCCTCCCTCCCGCCCCCTCCCGCCCGCCCGTTCCCTCCCGCCCGCCCGTTCCCTCCCTCCCGCCCGTTCCCTCCCTCCCGCCCGTTCCCTCCCGCCCGCCCGTTCCCTCCCTCCCACCCGTTCCCTCCTCGCCCTTTCCCTTTCTCTCTCTCGTTCTCTCTCTCTCATTGGCAGACTAATCTGGGGCTTATCTACCAGCGATTTGAGATCTCTGCGAATGAATGGGACGATAGGTTTAAATGTTACTTGTGGCGCTCGAGATTGCATGGCGTGTATTTAAAAGCACGGACGATCCTTCTTTAGACTGCAGCTGATTTGCTTTCTGTTTTTGGTGAATCCTAGGGCTTCAGTCGCCAGTCGTCCCTGCTGTTCAAGATCCTGTCCAGTGTTCGCAATCACCAGATTAACGCAGATCTGGCACAGCTTTTGCTGCGACTTGACTACAACAAGTACTACACACATTCTGGAGGCACGCTGGGCAGGTGAGAGAGCAGGAGAGCCTGCGACAGACAGCACAGCCAGTACTGAGGGAGCAGCAATAGGACCTAGTAGCTAAATACACGATCTGGTGTAGTACTGTACTAGGGGTTAATACACGGCCTGGTGTAGTACTGTACTAGGAGTTAATACACAGTCTGGTGTAGTACTGTACATGGGGTTAATACACGGTCTGGTGTAGTACTGTACTAGGGGTTAATACACGGCCTGGTGTAGTACTGTACTAGGAGTTAATACACGGTCTGGTGTACTGTACTAGGGGTTAATCCACAGTCTGGTGTGGTACTGTACTAGGGGTTAATACACGTCTGGTGTAGTACTGTACTAGGGTTAATACACAGTCTGGTGTAGTACTGTACTAGGGGTTAATACACAGTCTGGTGTAGTACTGTACTCGGGGTTAATACATGATCTGGTGTAGTACTGTACTAGGGGTTAATACACGGTCTGGTGTGGTACTGTACTAGGGGTTAATACACAGTCTGGTGTAGTACTGTACTAGGAGTTAATACAGGGCCTGGTGTAGTACTGTACTAGGGGTTAATACACAGTCTGGTGTGGTACTGTACTAGGGGTTAATACACAGTCTGGTGTGGTACTGTACTAGGGGTTAATACACAGTCTGGTGTAGTACTGTACTAGGAGTTAATACACGGTCTGGTGTAGTACTGTACTAGGAGTTAATACACAGTCTGGTGTGGTACTGTACTAGGGGTTAATACACAGTCTGGTGTGGTACTGTACTAGGGGTTAATACACAGTCTGGTGTAGTACTGTACTAGGAGTTAATACACGGTCTGGTGTAGTACTGTACTAGGAGTTAATACACAGTCTGGTGTGGTACTGTACTAGGGGTTAATACACAGTCTGGTGTAGTACTGTACTAGGAGTTAATACACGGTCTGGTGTAGTACTGTACTAGGGGTTAATACACGGTCTGGTGTAGTACTGTACTAGGGGTTAATACACGGTCTGGTGTGGTACTGTACTAGGGGTTAATACACGGCCTGGTGTAGTACTGTACTAGGGGTTAATACACGGTCTGGTGTAGTACTGTACTAGGGGTTAATACACAGTCTGGTGTAGTACTGTACTAGGGGTTAATACACAGTCTGGTGTAGTACTGTACTAGGGGTTAATACACAGTCTGGTGTGGTACTGTACTAGGGGTTAATACACGGTCTGGTGTAGTACTGTACTAGGGGTTAATACACAGTCTGGTGTAGTACTGTACTAGGGGTTAATGCACAGTCTGGTGTGGTACTGTACTAGGGTTAATACACAGTCTGGTGTAGTACTGTACTAGGGGTTAATACACGGTCTGGTGTAGTACTGTACTAGGAGTTAATACACAGTCTGGTGTAGTACTGTACTGGGGTTAATACACGGTCTGGTGTAGTACTGTACTAGGGGTTAATACACAGTCTGGTGTAGTACTGTACTAGGGGTTAATACACGGTCTGGTGTAGTACTGTACTAGGGGTTAATACACGGTCTGGTGTAGTACTGTACTAGGGGTTAATACACAGTCTGGTGTAGTACTGTACTAGGAGTTAATACACGGTCTGGTGTAGTACTGTACTAGGGGTTAATACACGGTCTGGTGTAGTACTGTACTAGGGGTTAATACACGGTCTGGTGTAGTACTGTACTAGGGGTTAATACACGGTCTGGTGTAGTACTGTACTAGGGGTTAATACACAGTCTGGTGTAGTACTGTACTAGGGGTTAATACACGGTCTGGTGTAGTACTGTACTAGGGGTTAATACACAGTCTGGTGTAGTACTGTACTAGGGGTTAATACACGGTCTGGTGTAGTACTGTACTAGGAGTTAATACACGGCCTGGTGTAGTACTGTACTAGGGGTTAATACACGGTCTGGTGTACTGTACTGGGGTTAATACACGGTCTGGTGTAGTACTGTACTAGGAGTTAATACACGGTCTGGTGTAGTACTGTACTAGGGGTTAATACACGGTCTGGTGTACTGTACTGGGGTTAATACACGGTCTGGTGTAGTACTGTACTAGGGGTTAATACACAGTCTGGTGTAGTACTGTACTAGGAGTTAATACACGGCCTGGTGTAGTACTGTACTAGGAGTTAATACACGGCCTGGTGTAGTACTGTACTAGGAGTTAATACACGGTCTGGTGTAGTACTGTACTAGGGGTTAATACACGGTCTGGTGTACTGTACTGGGGTTAATACACGGCCTGGTGTAGTACTGTACGAGGGGTTAATACACAGTCTGGTGTAGTACTGTACTAGGAGTTAATACACGGTCTGGTGTAGTACTGTACTAGGAGTTAATACACGGCCTGGTGTAGTACTGTACTAGGGGTTAATACACGGTCTGGTGTAGTACTGTACTAGGGGTTAATACACAGTCTGGTGTAGTACTGTACTAGGGGTTAATACACAGTCTGGTGTAGTACTGTACTAGGAGTTAATACACGGTCTGGTGTAGTACTGTACTAGGGGTTAATACATGGTCTGGTGTAGTACTGTACTAGGGGTTAATACATGGTCTGGTGTAGTACTGCACTAGGAGTTAATACACGGCCTGGTGTAGTACTGTACTACGGGTTAATACATGGTCTGGTGTAGTACTGTACTAGGGGTTAATACACAGTCTGGTGTAGTACTGTACTAGGGGTTAATACACAGTCTGGTGTGGTACTGTACGAGGGGTTAATACATGGTCTGGTGTAGTACTGTAGTAGGGGTTAATACACGATCTGGTGTAGTACTGTACTAGGGGTTAATACACAGTCTGGTGTAGTACTGTACTAGGGGTTTATACACGATCTGGTGTAGTACTGTACTAGGGGTTAATACATGGTCTGGTGTAGTACTGTACTAGGGGTTAATACATGGTCTGGTGTAGTACTGTACTAGGGGTTAATACACAGTCTGGTGTAGTACTGTACTAGGGGTTAATACACAGTCTGGTGTAGTACTGTACTAGGAGTTAATACATGGTCTGGTGTAGTACTGTACTAGGGGTTAATACACAGTCTGGTGTAGTACTGTACTAGGAGTTAATACACGGTCTGGTGTGGTACTGTACTAGGGGTTAATACACGGTCTGGTGTAGTACTGTACTAGGGGTTAATACACGGTCTGGTGTAGTACTGTACTAGGAGTTAATACATGGTCTGGTGTAGTACTGTACTAGGGGTTAATACACAGTCTGGTGTAGTACTGTACTAGGAGTTAATACACGGTCTGGTGTGGTACTGTACTAGGGGTTAATACACGGTCTGGTGTAGTACTGTACTAGGGGTTAATACACAGTCTGGTGTAGTACTGTACTGGGGGTTAATAGACGGTCTGGTGTAGTACTGTACTAGGGGTTAATACACGGTCTGGTGTAGTACTGTACTAGGAGTTAATACACAGTCTGGTGTAGTACTGTACTAGGGGTTAATACATGGTCTGGTGTAGTATTGTACTAGGAGTTAATACACGGTCTGGTGCAGTACTGTACTAGGGGTTAATACACGGTCTGGTGTAGTACTGTACTAGGGGTTAATACACAGTCTGGTGTAGTACTGTACTAGGGGTTAATACACGGCCTGGTGTAGTACTGTACTAGGAGTTAATACACGGTCTGGTGGAGTACTGTACTAGGGGTTAATACACGGCCTGGTGTAGTACTGTACTAGGGGTTAATACACAGTCTGGTGTAGTACTGTACTAGGGGTTAAGACACGATCTGGTGTAGTACTGTACATGGGGTTAATACACAGTCTGGTGTGGTACTGTACTGGGGGTTAATACACAGTCTGGTGTAGTACTGTACTGGGGGTTAATACACGGTCTGGTGTAGTACTGTACTAGGGGTTAATACACGATCTGGTGTAGTACTGTACTAGGGGTTAATACACGATCTGGTGTAGTACTGTACCAGGAGTTAATACACGGTCTGGTGTAGTACTGTACTAGGAGTTAATACACGGTCTGGTGCAGTACTGTACTGGGAGTTAATACACGGTCTGGTGTAGTACTGTACTAGGAGTTAATACACGGTCTGGTGTAGTACTGTACTAGGGGTTAATACACGATCTGGTGTAGTACTGTACTAGGGGTTAATACACGATCTGGTGTAGTACTGTACTAGGAGTTAATACACGGCCTGGTGTAGTACTGTACTAGGGGTTAATACACGGTCTGGTGTGGTACTGTACTAGGGGTTAATACACAGTCTGGTGTGGTACTGTACTAGGGGTTAATACACAGTCTGGTGTAGTACTGTACTCGGGGTTAATACACAGTCTGGTGTAGTACTGTACTAGGAGTTAATACACGGTCTGGTGTAGTACTGTACTGGGGGTTAATACATGGTCTGGTGTAGTACTGTACTAGGAGTTAATACACGGTCTGGTGTAGTACTGTACTAGGGGTTAATACATGGTCTGGTGTAGTACTGTACTAGGGGTTAATACATGGTCTGGTGTAGTACTGCACTAGGAGTTAATACACGGCCTGGTGTAGTACTGTACTAGGGGTTAATACATGGTCTGGTGTAGTACTGTACTAGGGGTTAATACACAGTCTGGTGTAGTACTGTACTAGGGGTTAATACACAGTCTGGTGTGGTACTGTACGAGGGGTTAATACATGGTCTGGTGTAGTACTGTACTAGGGGTTAATACACGATCTGGTGTAGTACTGTACTAGGGGTTAATACACAGTCTGGTGTAGTACTGTACTAGGGGTTTATACACGATCTGGTGTAGTACTGTACTAGGGGTTAATACATGGTCTGGTGTAGTACTGTACTAGGGGTTAATACACGGTCTGGTGTAGTACTGTACTAGGGGTTAATACACGGTCTGGTGTAGTACTGTACTAGGGGTTAATACACGGTCTGGTGTAGTACTGTACTAGGGGTTTATACACGATCTGGTGTAGTACTGTACTAGGGGTTAATACACGGTCTGGTGTAGTACTGTACTAGGGGTTAATACACGGTCTGGTGTAGTACTGTACTAGGGGTTTATACACGATCTGGTGTAGTACTGTACTAGGGGTTAATACACGGTCTGGTGTAGTACTGTACATGGGGTTAATACACAGTCTGGTGTAGTACTGTACTAGGGGTTAATACACGGCCTGGTGTAGTACTGTACTAGGGGTTAATACACGGTCTGGTGTGGTACTGTACTCGGGGTTAATACACAGTCTGGTGTGGTACTGTACTAGGGGTTAGTAAACAGTCTGGTGTAGTACTGTACTAGGGGTTAATACACGGTCTGGTGTAGTACTGTACTAGGGGTTAATACACAGTCTGGTGTAGTACTGTACTAGGAGTTAATACACAGTCTGGTGTAGTACTGTACTAGGGGTTAAGACACGGCCTGGTGTCGCACTGTACTAGGAGTTAATACACGGTCTGGTGTAGTACTGTACTAGGGGTTAATACACAGTCTGGTGTAGTACTGTACTAGGAGTTAATACACGGTCTGGTGTAGTACTGTACTAGGGGTTAATACACAGTCTGGTGTAGTACTGTACTAGGGGTTAATACACGGTCTGGTGTAGTACTGTACTAGGGGTTAATACACAGTCTGGTGTAGTACTGTACTAGGAGTTAATACACGGTCTGGTGTGGTACTGTACTAGGGGTTAATACACGGCCTGGTGTAGTACTGTACTAGGGGTTAATACACAGTCTGGTGTAGTACTGTACTAGGGGTTAATACACGGCCTGGTGTAGTACTGTACTAGGGGTTAATACACGGCCTGGTGTAGTACTGTACTAGGAGTTAATACACGGTCTGGTGTAGTACTGTACTAGGGGTTAATACACGGCCTGGTGTAGTACTGTACTAGGGGTTAATACACAGTCTGGTGTAGTACTGTACTAGGGGTTAAGACACGATCTGGTGTAGTACTGTACATGGGGTTAATACACAGTCTGGTGTGGTACTGTACTGGGGGTTAATACACAGTCTGGTGTAGTACTGTACTGGGGGTTAATACACGGTCTGGTGTAGTACTGTACTAGGGGTTAATACACGATCTGGTGTAGTACTGTACTCGGGGTTAATACACGATCTGGTGTAGTACTGTACCAGGAGTTAATACACGGTCTGGTGTAGTACTGTACTAGGAGTTAATACACGGTCTGGTGCAGTACTGTACTAGGAGTTAATACACGGTCTGGTGTAGGACTGTACTAGGAGTTAATACACGGTCTGGTGTAGTACTGTACTAGGGGTTAATACACGATCTGGTGTAGTACTGTACTAGGGGTTAATACACGATCTGGTGTAGTACTGTACTAGGAGTTAATACACGGCCTGGTGTAGTACTGTACTAGGGGTTAATACACGGTCTGGTGTGGTACTGTACTAGGGGTTAATACACAGTCTGGTGTGGTACTGTACTAGGGGTTAATACACGGTCTGGTGTAGTACTGTACTCGGGGTTAATACACGGCCTGGTGTAGTACTGTACTAGGAGTTAATACACGGTCTGGTGTAGTACTGTACTAGGGGTTAATACACAGTCTGGTGTGGTACTGTACTAGGGGTTAATACACGGTCTGGTGTAGTACTGTACTAGGGGTTAATACACCGTCTGGTGTAGTACTGTACTAGGGGTTAATACACGGTCTGGTGTAGTACTGTAGTAGGAGTTAATACACGGTCTGGTGTAGTACTGTACTAGGGTTAATACACAGTCTGGTGTAGTACTGTACTAGGGGTTAGTACACGGTCTGGTGTAGTACTGTACGAGGGGTAAATACACGGCCTGGTGTAGTACTGTACCAGGGTTAATACACGGTCTGGTGTAGTACTGTACTAGGAGTTAATACACGGTCTGGTGTAGTATTGTACTAGGGGTTAATACACAGTCTGGTGTAGTACTGTACCAGGGGTTAATACACGGTCTGGTGTAGTACTGTACTAGGAGTTAATACACAGTCTGGTGTAGTACTGTACTAGGGGTTAATACACAGTCTGGTGTAGTCCTGTACTAGGAGTTAATACACGGCCTGGTGTGGTACTGTACTAGGGGTTAATACACAGTCTGGTGTGGTACTGTACTAGGGGTTAATACACAGTCTGGTGTAGTACTGTACTGGGGGTTAATACACGGTCTGGTGCAGTACTGTACTAGGGGTTAATACACGGTCTGGTGTACTGTACTGGGGGTTAATACACGGTCTGGTGTAGTACTGTACTTGGAGTTAATACACAGTCTGGTGTAGTACTGTACTAGGGGTTAATACACGGTCTGGTGTAGTACTGTACTAGGGGTTAATACACGGCCTGGTGTAGTACTGTACTAGGAGTTAATACACGGTCTGGTGTAGTACTGTACTAGGGGTTAATACACGGTCTGGTGTAGTACTGTACTAGGAGTTAATACACGGTCTGGTGTAGTACTGTACTAGGAGTTAATACACGGCCTGGTGTAGTACTGTACTAGGGGTTAGTACACAGTCTGGTGTAGTACTGTACTAGGAGTTAATACACGGCCTGGTGTAGTACTGTACTAGGGGTTAATACACGGTCTGGTGTTGGACTGTACTAGGGGTTAATACACGGTCTGGTGTAGTACTGTACTAGGAGTTAATACACAGTCTGGTGCAGTACTGTACTAGGAGTTAATACACAGTCTGGTGTAGTACTGTACTAGGGGTTAATACACAGTCTGGTGTAGTACTGTACTAGGGGTTAATACACGGTCTGGTGTAGTACTGTACTAGGGGTTCGTACACAGTCTGGTGTAGTACTGTACTAGGGGTTAATACACGGCCTGGTGTCGTACTGTACTTGGAGTTAATACACGGTCTGGTGTAGTACTGTACTAGGAGTTAATACACGGCCTGGTGTAGTACTGTACTAGGGGTTAATACACGGCCTGGTGTCGTACTGTACGAGGAGTTAATACACAGTCTGGTGTAGTACTGTACTCGGGGTTAATACACAGTCTGGTGTAGTACTGTACTAGGGGTTAATACACGGTCTGGTGTAGTACTGTACTGGGGTTAATACACGGTCTGGTGTAGTACTGTACTAGGAGTTAATACACAGTCTGGTGTAGTACTGTACGAGGAGTTAATACACAGTCTGGTGTAGTACTGTACTAGGGGTTAATACACGGTCTGGTGTAGTACTGTACTAGGGGTTAATACACGGTCTGGTGTAGTACTGTACTAGGGGTTAATACATGGTCTGGTGTAGTACTGTACTAGGGGTTAATACACAGTCTGGTGTAGTACTGTACTAGGGGTTAATACACAGTCTGGTGTAGTACTGCACTAGGGGTTAATACACAGTCTGGTGTAGTACTGTACTAGGGGTTAATACACGGTCTGGTGTAGTACTGTACTAGGGGTTAATACACAGTCTGGTGTAGTACTGTACTAGGGGTTAATACACGATCTGGTGTAGTACTGTACAAGGGGTTAATACACGGCCTGGTGTAGTACTGTACTAGGGGTTAATACACGATCTGGTGTAGTACTGTACTAGGGGTTAATACACGGTCTGGTGTAGTACTGTACTAGGGGTTAATACACGATCTGGTGTAGTACTGTACTAGGGGTTAATACACGATCTGGTGTAGTACTGTACTAGGAGTTAATACACGGTCTGGTGTAGTACTGTACTAGGGGTTAGAACACGGTCTGGTGTAGTACTGTACATGGGGTTAATACACAGTCTGGTGTAGTACTGTACTAGGGGTTAATACACGGTCTGGTGTGGTACTGTACGAGGGGTTAATACACGGTCTGGTGTAGTACTGTACTGGGGGTTAATACACAGTCTGGTGTAGTACTGTACTAGGGTTTAGTACACGGTCTGGTGTACTGTACTAGGGTTTAGTACACGGTCTGGTGTAGTACTGTACTAGGGGTTAATACACGGTCTGGTGTAGTACTGTACTAGGGGTTAATACACGGCCTGGTGTAGTACTGTACTAGGGTTTAGTACACGGTCTGGTGTACTGTACTAGGGTTTAGTACACGGTCTGGTGTAGTACTGTACTAGGGGTTAATACACGGTCTGGTGTAGTACTGTACTAGGGGTTAATACACGGCCTGGTGTAGTACTGTACTAGGGGTTAATACACGGTCTGGTGTAGTACTGTACTAGGGGTTAGTACACGGTCTGGTGTTGTACTGCACTAGGGGTTAATACACGGTCTGGTGTAGTACTGTACTAGGGGTTAATACACGGTCTGGTGTAGTACTGTACTAGGGGTTAATACACGGTCTGGTGTAGTACTGTACGAGGGGTTAATACACAGTCTGGTGTAGTACTGTACTAGGGGTTAATACACGGTCTGGTGTAGTACTGTACTAGGGGTTAATCCACAGTCTGGTGTAGTACTGTACTAGGAGTTAATACACAGTCTGGTGTAGTACTGTACTAGGGGTTAATACACGGTCTGGTGTAGTACTGTACTAGGAGTTAATACACGGCCTGGTGTAGTACTGTACTAGGAGTTAATACATGGTCTGGTGTAGTACTGTACTAGGGTTAATACACAGTCTGGTGTAGTACTGTACTAGGGGTTAATACGCAGTCTGGTGTAGTACTGTACTAGGGGTTAATACACAGTCTGGTGTAGTACTGTACTAGGAGTTAATACACGGCCTGGTGTAGTACTGTACTAGGAGTTAATACATGGGCTGGTGTAGTACTGTACTAGGGTTAATACACAGTCTGGTGTAGTACTGTACTAGGAGTTAATACACGGCCTGGTGTAGTACTGTACTCGGAGTTAATACATGGTCTGGTGTAGTACTGTACTAGGGGTTAATACACGGTCTGGTGTAGTACTGTACTAGGGGTTAATACACGGTCTGGTGTAGTACTGTACTAGGGGTTAATAGACAGTCTGGTGTAGTACTGTACTAGGAGTTAATACACGGCCTGGTGTAGTACTGTACTAGGAGTTAATACATGGTCTGGTGTAGTACTGTACTAGGGTTAATACACAGTCTGGTGTAGTACTGTACTAGGGGTTAATACACAGTCTGGTGTAGTACTGTACTAGGAGTTAATACACGGTCTGGTGTAGTACTGTACTAGGGGTTAATACACGGTCTGGTGTAGTACTGTACTAGGGGTTAATACACAGTCTGGTGTAGTACTGTACTAGGAGTTAATACACGGTCTGGTGTAGTACTGTACTAGGGGTTAATACACGGCCTGGTGTAGTACTGCACTAGGAGTTAATACACGGTCTGGTGTAGTACTGTACTAGGGGTGAATACATGGTCTGGTGTAGTACTGTACTAGGGTTAATACACAGTCTGGTGTAGTACTGTACTAGGGGTTAATACACAGTCTGGTGTAGTACTGTACTAGGAGTTAATACACGGTCTGGTGTAGTACTGTACTAGGGGTTAATACACGGTCTGGTGTAGTACTGTACTAGGGGTTAATACACAGTCTGGTGTCGTACTGTACTAGGAGTTAATACACGGTCTGGTGTAGTACTGTACTAGGGGTTAATACATGGTCTGGTGTAGTACTGTACTAGGGGTTAATACACAGTCTGGTGTAGTACTGTACTAGGGGTTAATACATGGTCTGGTGTAGTACTGTACTAGGGGTTAATACACGGTCTGGTGTAGTACTGTACTAGGGGTTAATACATGGTCTGGTGTAGTACTGTACGAGGGGTTAATACACGGTCTGGTGTAGTACTGTACAAGGGGTTAATACACGGTCTGGTTTAGTACTGTACTAGGAGTTAATACACAGTCTGGTGTAGTACTGTACTAGGGGTTAATACACAGTCTGGTGTAGTACTGTACTAGGGGTTAATACACGGTCTGGTGTAGTACTGTACTAGGAGTTAATACATGGTCTGGTGTAGTACTGTACTAGGGGTTAATACATGGTCTGGTGTAGTACTGTACTAGGGGTTAGTACACGGTCTGGTGTAGTACTGTACTAGGGGTTAATACACGGTCTGGTGTAGTACTGTACTAGGGGTTAATACACGGTCTGGTGTGGTACTGTACTAGGGGTAAATACACAGTCTGGTGTAGTACTGTACTAGGGGTTAATACACGGTCTGGTGTAGTACTGTACTAGGAGTTAATACACGGTCTGGTGTAGTACTGTACTAGGGGTTAATACAAGGTCTGGTGTAGTACTGTACTAGGAGTTAATACACGGTCTGGTGTAGTACTGTACTAGGGGTTAATACACGGTCTGGTGTAGTACTGTACTAGGGGTTAATACACGGTCTGGTGTAGTACTGTACTAGGGGTTAATACATGGTCTGGTGTAGTACTGTACTGGGGTTAATACACGGTCTGGTATAGTACTGTACTGGGGTTAATACACGGTCTGGTGTAGTACTGTACTGGGGTTAAAACACGGTCTGGTGTAGTACTGTACTAGGGGTTAATACACAGTCTGGTGCAGTACTGTACTGGGGTTAATACACGGTCTGGTGTAGTACTGTACTAGGGGTTAATACACAGTCTGGTGTAGTACTGTACTAGGGGTTAATACACAGTCTGGTGTAGTACTGTACTAGGGGTTAATACACAGTCTGGTGTAGTCCTGTACTAGGGGTTAATACACGGTCTGGTGTAGTACTGTACTAGGAGTTAATACACAGTCTGGTGTAGTACTGTACTAGGGGTTAATACACAGTCTGGTGTAGTACTGTACTAGGGGTTAATACACAGTCTGGTGTAGTACTGTACTAGGGGTTAATACACGGGCTGGTGTAGTACTGTACTAGGGGTTAATACACAGTCTGGTGTAGTACTGTACTAGGGGTTAATACACAGTCTGGTGTAGTACTGTACTAGGGGTTAATACACAGTCTGGTGTAGTACTGTACTAGGGGTTAATACACAGTCTGGTGTAGTACTGTACTAGGAGTTAATCCACAGTCTGGTGTAGTACTGTACAAGGGGTTAATACACAGTCTGGTGTAGTACTGTACTAGGGGTTAATACACAGTCTGGTGTAGTACTGTACTAGGGGTTAATACATGGTCTGGTGTAGTACTGTACTAGGGGTTAATACACCGTCTGGTGTAGTACTGTACTGGGGTTAATACACAGTCTGGTGTAGTACTGTACCAGGAGTTAATACACGGTCTGGTGTAGTACTGTACTAGGAGTTAATACACAGTCTGGTGTAGTACTGTACTAGGGGTTAATACACAGTCTGGTGTAGTACTGTACTAGGGGTTAATACACGGTCTGGTGTAGTACTGTACTAGGGGTTAGTACATGGTCTGGTGTAGTACTGTACTAGGGGTTAATACACGGTCTGGTGTAGTACTGTACTCGGAGTTAATACACAGTCTGGTGTAGTACTGTACTAGGAGTTAATACACGGTCTGGTGTAGTACTGTACTAGGGGTTAATACACAGTCTGGTGTAGTACTGTACTAGGGGTTAAGACACGGTCTGGTGTAGTACTGTACTAGGGGTTAATACACAGTCTGGTGTAGTACTGTACTAGGGGTTAATACACAGTCTGGTGTAGCACTGTACTAGGGGTTAATACACGGTTTGGTGTAGTACTGTACTAGGGGTTAATACACGGTCTGGTGTAGTACTGTACTAGGGGTTAATACACAGTCTGGTGTAGTACTGTACTAGGGGTTAATACACGGTCTGGTGTAGTACTGTACTAGGGGTTAATACACAGTCTGGTGTGGTACTGTACTAGGGGTTAATACACAGTCTGGTGTAGTACTGTACAAGGAGTTAATACACGGTCTGGTGTAGTACTGTACTAGGAGTTAATACACGGTCTGGTGTAGTACTGTACTAGGGGTTAATACACAGTCTGGTGTAGTACTGTACTCGGGGTTAATACACAGTCTGGTGTAGCACTGTACTAGGGGTTAGTACACGGTCTGGTGTAGTACTGTACTAGGGGTTAATACATGGTCTGGTGTAGTACTGTACGAGGGGTTAATACACGGTCTGGTGTAGTACTGTACGAGGGGTTAATACACAGTCTGCTGTGGTACTGTACTAGGGGTTAATACACGGTCTGGCGTAGTACTGTACTAGGGGTTAATACACGGTCTGGTGTAGTACTGTACTAGGGGTTAATCCACAGTCTGGTGTTGTACTGTACTAGGAGTTAATACACAGTCTGGTGTAGTACTGTACTAGGGGTTAATACACGGTCTGGTGTAGTACTGTACTAGGAGTTAATACACGGCCTCGTGTAGTACTGTACTAGGAGTTAATACATGGTCTGGTGTAGTACTGTACTAGGGTTAATACACAGTCTGGTGTAGTACTGTCCTGGGGGTTAATACACAGTCTGGTGTGGTACTGTACTAGGGGTTAATACACAGTCTGGTGTAGTACTGTACTAGGAGTTAATACACGGCCTGGTGTAGTACTGTACTAGGAGTTAATACATGGTCTGGTGTAGTACTGTACTAGGGTTAATACACAGTCTGGTGCAGTACTGTACTAGGAGTTAATACACGGCCTGGTGTAGTACTGTACTAGGAGTTAATACATGGTCTGGTGTAGTACTGTACTAGGGGTTAATACACGGTCTGGTGTAGTACTGTACTAGGGGTTAATACACGGTCTGGTGTAGTACTGTACTAGGGGTTAATACACAGTCTGGTGTAGTACTGTACTAGGAGTTAATACACGGCCTGGTGTAGTACTGTACTAGGAGTTAATACATGGTCTGGTGTAGTACTGTACTAGGGTTAATACACAGTCTGGTGTAGTACTGTACTAGGGGTTAATACACAGTCTGGTGTAGTACTGTACTAGGAGTTAATACACGGTCTGGTGTAGTACTGTACTAGGGGTTAATACACGGTCTGGTGTAGTACTGTACTAGGGGTTAATACACAGTCTGGTGTAGTACTGTACGAGGAGTTAATACACGGTCTGGTGTAGTACTGTACTAGGGGTTAATACACGGCCTGGTGTAGTACTGCACTAGGAGTTAATACACGGTCTGGTGTAGTACTGTACTAGGGGTGAATACATGGTCTGGTGTAGTACTGTACTAGGGTTAATACACAGTCTGGTGTAGTACTGTACTAGGGGTTAATACACAGTCTGGTGTAGTACTGTACTTGGGGTTAATACACGGTCTGGTGTAGTACTGTACTAGGGGTTAATACACAGTCTGGTGTCGTACTGTACTAGGAGTTAATACACGGTCTGGTGTAGTACTGTACTAGGGGTTAATACACGGTCTGGTGTAGTACTGTACTAGGGGTTAATACACAGTCTGGTGTAGTACTGTACTAGGGGTTAATACACGGTCTGGTGTGGTACTGTACTAGGAGTTAATACACAGTCTGGTGTAGTACTGTACTAGGGGTTAATACACGATCTGGTGTAGTACTGTACTAGGGGTTAATACACAGTCTGGTGTACTCCTGTACTAGGGGTTAATACACAGTCTGGTGTAGTACTGTACTAGGAGTTAATACACGGCCTGGTGTAGTACTGTACTAGGAGTTAATACATGGGCTGGTGTAGTACTGTACTAGGGTTAATACACAGTCTGGTGTAGTACTGTACTAGGAGTTAATACACGGCCTGGTGTAGTACTGTACTCGGAGTTAATACATGGTCTGGTGTAGTACTGTACTAGGGGTTAATACACGGTCTGGTGTAGTACTGTACTCGGGGTTAATACACGGTCTGGTGTAGTACTGTACTAGGGGTTAATACACAGTCTGGTGTAGTACTGTACTAGGAGTTAATACACGGCCTGGTGTAGTACTGTACTAGGAGTTAATACATGGTCTGGTGTAGTACTGTACTAGGGTTAATACACAGTCTGGTGTAGTACTGTACTAGGGGTTAATACACAGTCTGGTGTAGTACTGTACTAGGAGTTAATACACGGTCTGGTGTAGTACTGTACTAGGGGTTAATACACGGTCTGGTGTAGTACTGTACTAGGGGTTAATACACAGTCTGGTGTAGTACTGTACTAGGAGTTAATACACGGTCTGGTGTAGTACTGTACTAGGGGTTAATACACGGCCTGGTGTAGTACTGCACTAGGAGTTAATACACGGTTTGGTGTAGTACTGTACTAGGGGTGAATACATGGTCTGGTGTAGTACTGTACTAGGGTTAATACACAGTCTGGTGTAGTACTGTACTAGGGGTTAATACACAGTCTGGTGTAGTACTGTACTAGGAGTTAATACACGGTCTGGTGTAGTACTGTACTAGGGGTTAATACACGGTCTGGTGTAGTACTGTACTAGGGGTTAATACACAGTCTGGTGTCGTACTGTACTAGGAGTTAATACACGGTCTGGTGTAGTACTGTACTAGGGGTTAATACATGGTCTGGTGTAGTACTGTACTAGGGGTTAATACACAGTCTGGTGTAGTACTGTACTAGGGGTTAATACATGGTCTGGTGTAGTACTGTACTAGGGGTTAATACACGGTCTGGTGTAGTACTGTACTAGGGGTTAATACATGGTCTGGTGTAGTACTGTACGAGGGGTTAATACACGGTCTGGTGTAGTACTGTACTAGGGGTTAATACACGGTCTGGTGTAGTACTGTACTTGGAGTTAATACACAGTCTGGTGTAGTACTGTACTAGGGGTTAATACACAGTCTGGTGTAGTACTGTACTAGGGGTTAATACACGGTCTGGTGTAGTACTGTACTAGGAGTTAATACATGGTCTGGTGTAGTACTGTACTAGGGGTTAATACATGGTCTGGTGTAGTACTGTACTAGGGGTTAGTACACGGTCTGGTGTAGTACTGTACTAGGGGTTAATACACGGTCTGGTGTAGTACTGTACTGGGGGTTAATACACGGTCTGGTGTAGTACTGTACTAGGAGTTAATACACAGTCTGGTGTAGTACTGTACTAGGGGTTAATACATGGTCTGGTGTAGTACTGAACTAGGGGTTAATACACGGTCTGGTGTAGACCTGTACTAGGGGTTAATACACGGACTGGTGTAGTACTGTACTAGGGGTTAATACACGGTCTGGTGTAGTACTGTACTAGGAGTTAATACATGGTCTGGTGTAGTACTGTACTAGGGGTTAATACACGGTCTGCTGTAGTACTGTACTAGTGGTTAATACACAGTCTGGTGTACTGTACTAGGGGTTAATACACAGTCTGGTGTAGTACTGTACTAGGGGTTAATACACAGTCTGGTGTAGTACTGTACGAGGGGTTAATACATGGTCTGGTGTAGTACTGTACTCGGGGTTAATACACAGTCTGGTGTAGTACTGTACTCGGGGTTAATCCACAGTCTGGTGTAGTACTGTACTAGGGGTTAATACACAGTCTGGTGTAGTACTGTACTAGGGGTTAATACACGGTCTGGTGTAGTACTGTACTAGGGGTTAATACACAGTCTGGTGTATTACTGTACTAGGGGTTAATACATGGTCTGGTGTAGTACTGTACTAGGGGTTAATACACAGTCTGGTGTGGTACTGTACTCGGGGTTAATACACGGTCTGGTGTAGTACTGTACTGGGGGTTAATACACAGTCTGGTGTGGTACTGTACTAGGGGTTAATCCACAGTCTGGTGTAGTACTGTACTCGGGGTTAATACACGGTCTGGTGTAGTACTGTACTGGGGGTTAATACATGGTCTGGTGTAGTACTGTACTAGGGGTTAATACACGGTCTGGTGTACTGTACTAGGGGTTAATACACAGTCTGGTGTAGTACTGTACTAGGGGTTAATACACGGTCTGGTGTGGTACTGTACTAGGAGTTAATACACAGTCTGGTGTAGTACTGTACTAGGGGTTAATACACGATCTGGTGTAGTACTGTACTAGGGGTTAATACACAGTCTGGTGTACTCCTGTACTAGGGGTTAATACACAGTCTGGTGTAGTACTGTACTAGGGGTTAATACACGGTCTGGTGTGGTACTGTACTAGGGGTAAATACACAGTCTGGTGTAGTACTGTACTAGGGGTTAATACACGGTCTGGTGTAGTACTGTACTAGGAGTTAATACACGGTCTGGTGTAGTACTGTACTAGGGGTTAATACACGGTCTGGTGTAGTACTGTACTAGGGGTTAATACATGGTCTGGTGTAGTACTGTACTGGGGTTAATACACGGTCTGGTATAGTACTGTACTGGGGTTAATACACGGTCTGGTGTAGTACTGTACTGGGGTTAAAACACGGTCTGGTGTAGTACTGTACTAGGGGTTAATACACAGTCTGGTGCAGTACTGTACTGGGGTTAATACACGGTCTGGTGTAGTACTGTACTAGGGGTTAATACACAGTCTGGTGTAGTACTGTACTAGGGGTTAATACACAGTCTGGTGTAGTACTGTACTAGGGGTTAATACACAGTCTGGTGTAGTCCTGTACTAGGGGTTAATACACGGTCTGGTGTAGTACTGTACTAGGAGTTAATACACAGTCTGGTGTAGTACTGTACTAGGGGTTAATACACAGTCTGGTGTAGTACTGTACTAGGGGTTAATACACAGTCTGGTGTAGTACTGTACTAGGGGTTAATACACGGGCTGGTGTAGTACTGTACTAGGGGTTAATACACAGTCTGGTGTAGTACTGTACTAGGGGTTAATACACAGTCTGGTGTAGTACTGTACTAGGGGTTAATACACAGTCTGGTGTAGTACTGTACTAGGGGTTAATACACAGTCTGGTGTAGTACTGTACTAGGAGTTAATACACAGTCTGGTGTAGTACTGTACTAGGAGTTAATCCACAGTCTGGTGTAGTACTGTACAAGGGGTTAATACACAGTCTGGTGTAGTACTGTACTAGGGGTTAATACACAGTCTGGTGTAGTACTGTACTAGGGGTTAATACATGGTCTGGTGTAGTACTGTACTAGGGGTTAATACACCGTCTGGTGTAGTACTGTACTGGGGTTAATACACAGTCTGGTGTAGTACTGTACTAGGAGTTAATACACGGTCTGGTGTAGTACTGTACTAGGAGTTAATACACAGTCTGGTGTAGTACTGTACTAGGGGTTAATACACAGTCTGGTGTAGTACTGTACTAGGGGTTAATACACGGTCTGGTGTAGTACTGTACTAGGGGTTAGTACATGGTCTGGTGTAGTACTGTACTAGGGGTTAATACACGGTCTGGTGTAGTACTGTACTCGGAGTTAATACACAGTCTGGTGTAGTACTGTACTAGGAGTTAATACACGGTCTGGTGTAGTACTGTACTAGGGGTTAATACACAGTCTGGTGTAGTACTGTACTAGGGGTTAATACACGGTCTGGTGTAGTACTGTACTAGGGGTTAATACACAGTCTGGTGTAGTACTGTACTAGGGGTTAATACACAGTCTGGTGTAGCACTGTACTAGGGGTTAATACACGGTTTGGTGTAGTACTGTACTAGGGGTTAATACACGGTCTGGTGTAGTACTGTACTAGGGGTTAATACACAGTCTGGTGTAGTACTGTACTAGGGGTTAATACACGGTCTGGTGTAGTACTGTACTAGGGGTTAATACACAGTCTGGTGTGGTACTGTACTAGGGGTTAATACACAGTCTGGTGTAGTACTGTACAAGGGGTTAATACACGGTCTGGTGTAGTACTGTACTAGGAGTTAATACACGGTCTGGTGTAGTACTGTACTAGGGGTTAATACACAGTCTGGTGTAGTACTGTACTCGGGGTTAATACACAGTCTGGTGTAGCACTGTACTAGGGGTTAGTACACGGTCTGGTGTAGTACTGTACTAGGGGTTAATACACGGTCTGGTGTAGTACTGTACTAGGGGTTAATACACGGTCTGGTGTAGTACTGTACTAGGGGTTAATCCACAGTCTGGTGTTGTACTGTACTAGGAGTTAATACACAGTCTGGTGTAGTACTGTACTAGGGGTTAATACACGGTCTGGTGTAGTACTGTACTAGGAGTTAATACATGGTCTGGTGTAGTACTGTACTAGGGTTAATACACAGTCTGGTGTAGTACTGTACTGGGGGTTAATACACAGTCTGGTGTGGTACTGTACTAGGGGTTAATACACAGTCTGGTGTAGTACTGTACTAGGAGTTAATACACGGCCTGGTGTAGTACTGTACTAGGAGTTAATACATGGTCTGGTGTAGTACTGTACTAGGGTTAATACACAGTCTGGTGCAGTACTGTACTAGGAGTTAATACACGGCCTGGTGTAGTACTGTACTAGGAGTTAATACATGGTCTGGTGTAGTACTGTACTAGGGGTTAATACACGGTCTGGTGTAGTACTGTACTAGGGGTTAATACACGGTCTGGTGTAGTACTGTACTAGGGGTTAATACACAGTCTGGTGTAGTACTGTACTAGGAGTTAATACACGGCCTGGTGTAGTACTATACTAGGAGTTAATACATGGTCTGGTGTAGTACTGTACTAGGGGTTAATACACAGTCTGGTGTAGTACTGTACTAGGAGTTAATACACGGTCTGGTGTAGTACTGTACTAGGGGTTAATACACGGTCTGGTGTAGTACTGTACTAGGGGTTAATACACAGTCTGGTGTAGTACTGTACGAGGAGTTAATACACGGTCTGGTGTAGTACTGTACTAGGGGTTAATACACGGCCTGGTGTAGTACTGCACTAGGAGTTAATACACGGTCTGGTGTAGTACTGTACTAGGGGTGAATACATGGTCTGGTGTAGTACTGTACTAGGGTTAATACACAGTCTGGTGTAGTACTGTACTAGGGGTTAATACACAGTCTGGTGTAGTACTGTACTTGGGGTTAATACACGGTCTGGTGTAGTACTGTACTAGGGGTTAATACACAGTCTGGTGTCGTACTGTACTAGGAGTTAATACACGGTCTGGTGTAGTACTGTACTAGGGGTTAATACACGGTCTGGTGTAGTACTGTACTAGGGGTTAATACACAGTCTGGTGTAGTACTGTACTAGGGGTTAATACACGGTCTGGTGTGGTACTGTACTAGGAGTTAATACACAGTCTGGTGTAGTACTGTACTAGGGGTTAATACACGATCTGGTGTAGTACTGTACTAGGGGTTAATACACAGTCTGGTGTACTCCTGTACTAGGGGTTAATACACAGTCTGGTGTAGTACTGTACGAGGGGTTAATACACGGTCTGGTGTGGTACTGTACTAGGGGTAAATACACAGTCTGGTGTAGTACTGTACTAGGGGTTAATACACGGTCTGGTGTAGTACTGTACTAGGAGTTAATACACGGTCTGGTGTAGTACTGTACTAGGGGTTAATACAAGGTCTGGTGTAGTACTGTACTAGGAGTTAATACACGGTCTGGTGTAGTACTGTACTAGGGGTTAATACACGGTCTGGTGTAGTACTGTACTAGGGGTTAATACACGGTCTGGTGTAGTACTGTACTAGGGGTTAATACATGGTCTGGTGTAGTACTGTACTGGGGTTAATACACGGTCTGGTGTAGTACTGTACTGGGGTTAATACACGGTCTGGTGTAGTACTGTACTGGGGTTAATACACGGTCTGGTGTAGTACTGTACTAGGGGTTAATACACAGTCTGGTGTAGTACTGTACTGGGGTTAATACACGGTCTGGTGTAGTACTGTACTAGGGGTTAATACACAGTCTGGTTTAGTACTGTACTAGTGGTTAATACACAGTCTGGTGTAGTACTGTACTAGGGGTTAATACACAGTCTGGTGTACTGTACTAGGGGTTAATACACGGTCTGGTGTAGTACTGTACTAGGAGTTAATACAGAGTCTGGTGTAGTACTGTACTAGGGGTTAATACACAGTCTGGTGTAGTACTGTACTAGGGGTTAATACACAGTCTGGTGTACTGTACTAGGGGTGAATACACGGTCTGGTGTAGTACTGTACTAGGGGTTAATACACAGTCTGGTGTAGTACTGTACTAGGGGTTAATACACAGTCTGGTGTAGTACTGTACTAGGGGTTAATACACAGTCTGGTGTAGTGCTGTACTAGGGGTTAATACACGGTCTGGTGTAGTACTGTACTAGGGGTTAATACACGGTCTGGTGTAGTACTGTACTAGGGGTTAGTACACGGTCTGGTGTAGTACTGTACTAGGGGTTAATACACGGTCTGGTGTAGTACTGTACTAGGGGTTAATACACGGTCTGGTGCAGTACTGTACTAGGGGTTAATACACGGTCTGGTGCAGTACTGTACTAGGGGTTAATACACGGTCTGGTGTAGTACTGTACTAGGGGTTAATACACGGTCTGGTGTAGAACTGTACTAGGAGTTAATACACGGTCTGGTGTAGTACTGTACTAGGGGTTAATACACGGTCTGGTGTCGTACTGTACTAGGGGTTAATACACAGTCTGGTGTAGTACTGTACTAGGGGTTAATACACAGTCTGGTGTAGTACTGTACTAGGGGTTAATACACGGTCTGGTGTAGTACTGTACTAGGGGTTAATACACAGTCTGGTGTAGTACTGTACTAGGGGTTAATACACAGTCTGGTGTAGTACTGTACTAGGGGTTAATACACAGTCTGGTGTACTGTACTAGGGGTTAATACACGGTCTGGTGTAGTACTGTACTAGGGGTTAATACACGGTCTGGTGTAGTACTGTACTAGGGGTTAGTACATGGTCTGGTGTAGTACTGTACTAGGGGTTAATACACGGTCTGGTGTAGTACTGTACTAGGGGTTAATACACGGTCTGGTGTAGAACTGTACTAGGAGTTAATACACAGTCTGGTGTAGTACTGTACTAGGAGTTAATACACAGTCTGGTGCAGTACTGTACTAGGGGTTAATACACAGTCTGGTGTAGTACTGTACTAAGGGTTAATACACGGTCTGGTGTAGTACTGTACTAGGGGTTAATACACGGTCTGGTGTAGTACTGTACTAGGGGTTAATACACAGTCTGGTGTAGTACTGTACTAGGGGTTAATACACAGTCTGGTGTAGCACTGTACTAGGGGTTAATACACGGTCTGGTGTAGTACTGTACTAGGGGTTAATACACAGTCTGGTGTAGTACTGTACTAGGGGTTAATACACAGTCTGGTGTAGTACTGTACTAGGGGTTAATACACGGTCTGGTGTAGTACTGTACTAGGGGTTAATACACAGTCTGGTGTGGTACTGTACTAGGGGTTAATACACAGTCTGGTGTAGTGCTGTACTAGGAGTTAATACACGGTCTGGTGTAGTACTGTACTAGGGGTTAATACACAGTCTGGTGTAGTACTGTACTAGGGGTTAATACACAGTCTGGTGTAGTACTGTACTAGGAGTTAATACACGGTCTGGTGTAGTACTGTACTAGGGGTTAATACACAGTCTGGTGTAGTACTGTACTAGGGGTTAATACACGGTCTGGTGTAGTACTGTACTAGGAGTTAGTACACGGTCTGGTGTAGTACTGTACTGGGGTTAATACACGGTCTGGTGTAGTACTGTACTAGGAGTTAATACACGATCTGGTGTAGTACTGTACTAGGGGTTAATACACGGTCTGGTGTAGTACTGTACTAGGAGTTAATACACAGTCTGGTGTGGTACTGTACTAGGGGTTAATACACAGTCTGGTGTAGTACTGTACTAGGGGTTAATACACGGTCTGGTGTAGTACTGTACTAGGGGTTAATACAAAGTCTGGTGTAGTACTGTACTAGGAGTTAATACACGGTCTGGTGTAGTACTGTACTAGGGGTTAATACACAGTCTGGTGTAGTACTGTACTAGGGGTTAATACACGGTCTGGTGTAGTACTGTACTAGGGGTTAATACACGGTCTGGTGTAGTACTGTACTAGGAGTTAATACACGGTCTGGTGAAGTACTGTACTGGGGGTTCATTCACGGTCTGGTGTAGTACTGTACTAGGGGTTAATACACAGTCTGGTGTAGTACTACTACGAGTTAATACACGGTCTGGTGTAGTACTACTAGGGGTTAATACACGGTCTGGTGTAGTACTGTACTAGGAGTTAATACACGGTCTGGTGTAGTACTGTACTAGGAGTTAATACACGGTCTGGTGTAGTACTGTACTAGGGGTTAATACACGGTCTGGTGTGGTACTGTACTAGGGGTTAATACACAGTCTGGTGTAGTACTGTACTAGGGGTTAGTACATGGTCTGGTGTAGTACTGTACTAGGGGTTAATACACGGTCTGGTGTAGTACTGTACTAGGGGTTAATACACGGTCTGGTGTAGAACTGTACTAGGAGTTAATACACAGTCTGGTGTAGTACTGTACTAGGAGTTAATACACAGTCTGGTGCAGTACTGTACTAGGGGTTAATACACAGTCTGGTGTAGTACTGTACTAGGGGTTAATACACGGTCTGGTGTAGTACTGTACTAGGGGTTAATACACGGTCTGGTGTAGTACTGTACTAGGGGTTAATACACAGTCTGGTGTAGTACTGTACTAGGGGTTAATACACAGTCTGGTGTACCACTGTACTAGGGGTTAATACACGGTCTGGTGTAGTACTGTACTAGGGGTTAATACACAGTCTGGTGTAGTACTGTACTAGGGGTTAATACACAGTCTGGTGTAGTACTGTACTAGGGGTTAATACACGGTCTGGTGTAGTACTGTACTAGGGGTTAATACACAGTCTGGTGTGGTACTGTACTAGGGGTTAATACACAGTCTGGTGTAGTACTGTACTAGGGGTTAATACACGGTCTGGTGTAGTACTGTACTAGGAGTTAATACACGGTCTGGTGTAGTACTGTACTAGGGGTTAATACACAGTCTGGTGTACTGTACTAGGGGTTAATACACAGTCTGGTGTAGTACTGTACTAGGAGTTAATACACGGTCTGGTGTAGTACTGTACTAGGGGTTAATACACAGTCTGGTGTAGTACTGTACTAGGGGTTAATACACGGTCTGGTGTAGTACTGTACTAGGAGTTAGTACACGGTCTGGTGTAGTACTGTACTGGGGTTAATACACGGTCTGGTGTAGTACTGTACTAGGAGTTAATACACGATCTGGTGTAGTACTGTACTAGGGGTTAATACACGGTCTGGTGTAGTACTGTACTAGGAGTTAATACACAGTCTGGTGTGGTACTGTACTAGGGGTTAATACACAGTCTGGTGTAGTACTGTACTAGGGGTTAATACACGGTCTGGTGTAGTACTGTACTAGGGGTTAATACAAAGTCTGGTGTAGTACTGTACTAGGAGTTAATACACGGTCTGGTGTAGTACTGTACTAGGGGTTAATACACAGTCTGGTGTAGTACTGTACTAGGGGTTAATACACGGTCTGGTGTAGTACTGTACTAGGGGTTAATACACGGTCTGGTGTAGTACTGTACTAGGAGTTAATACACGGTCTGGTGAAGTACTGTACTGGGGGTTCATTCACGGTCTGGTGTAGTACTGTACTAGGGGTTAATACACAGTCTGGTGTAGTACTACTACGAGTTAATACACGGTCTGGTGTAGTACTACTAGGGGTTAATACACGGTCTGGTGTAGTACTGTACTAGGAGTTAATACACGGTCTGGTGTAGTACTGTACTAGGAGTTAATACACGGTCTGGTGTAGTACTGTACTAGGGGTTAATACACGGTCTGGTGTGGTACTGTACTAGGGGTTAATACACAGTCTGGTGTAGTACTGTACTAGGAGTTAATACACGGTCTGGTGTAGTACTGTACTAGGGGTTAATACACAGTCTGGTGTAGTACTGTACTAGGGGTTAATACATGGTCTGGTGTAGTACTGTACTAGGGGTTAGTACACAGTCTGGTGTAGTACTGTACTAGGGGTTAGTACACAGTCTGGTGTAGTACTGTACTAGGGGTTAATACACGGTCTGGTGTAGTACTGTACTAGGGGTTAATACACGATCTGGTGTAGTACTGTACCAGGGGTTAATACACCGTCTGGTGTAGTACTGTACTAGGGGTTAATACACGGTCTGGTGTAGTACTGTACTAGGAGTTAATACACGGTCTGGTGTAGTACTGTACTAGGAGTTAATACACAGTCTGGTGTAGTACTGTACTAGGGGTTAATACACGGTCTGGTGTAGTACTGTTCTAGGCGTTAATACACGGTCTGGTGTAGTACTGTACTAGGGGTTAATACACAGTCTGGTGTAGGACTGTACTAGGGGTTAATACACGGTCTGGTGTAGTACTCTACTAGGGGTTAATACACGATCTGGTGTAGTACTGTACTAGGGGTTAATACACGATCTGGTGTAGTACTGTACTAGGGGTTAATACACGGTCTGGTGTAGTACTGTACTAGGAGTTAATACACGGTCTGGTGTAGTACTGTACTAGGGGTTAATACACGGTCTGGTGTAGTACTGTACTCGGGGTTAATACACGATCTGGTGTAGTACTGTACCAGGGGTTAATACATGGTCTGGTGTGGTACTGTACTAGGGGTTAATACACGATCTGGTGTAGTACTGTACTAGGGGTTAATACACGGTCTGGTGTAGTACTGTAGTAGGGGTGAATACACGATCTGGTGTAGTACTGTACTAGGGGTTAATACACGGTCTGTTGTAGTACTGTACTAGGGGTTAATACACGATCTGGTGTAGTACTGTACTAGGGGTTAATACACGGTCTGGTGTAGTACTGTACTAGGGGTTAATACACAGTCTGGTGTAGTACTGTACTAGGGGTTAATACACGGTCTGGTGTAGTACTGTACTAGGGGTTAATACACAGTCTGGTGTAGTACTGTACTAGGAGTTAATACACGGTCTGGTGTAGTACTGTACTAGGAGTTAATACACGGCCTGGTGTAATACTGTACTAGGGGTTAATACACGGTCTGGTGTGGTACTGTACTAGGGGTTAATACACGGTCTGGTGTAGTACTGTACTAGGGGTTAATACACGGTCTGGTGTAGTACTGTACTAGGAGTTAATACACGGTCTGGTGTAGTACTGTACTAGGGGTTAGTACACGGTCTGGTGTAGTACTGTACTAGGGGTTAATACACGGTCTGGTGTAGTACTGTACTGGGGTTAATACACAGTCTGGTGTAGTACTGTACTAGGGGTTAATACACGGTCTGGTGTAGTACTGTACTAGGTTAATACACGGTCTGGTGTAGTACTGTACTAGGAGTTAATACACGGTCTGGTGTAGTACTGTACTAGGGGTTAATACACGGTCTGGTGTAGTACTGTACATGGGGTTAATACACGGCCTGGTGTGGTACTGTACTAGGGGTTAATACACGATCTGGTGTAGTACTGTACTAGGAGTTAATACACGGTCTGGTGTAGTACTGTACTCGGGGTTAGTACATGGTCTGGTGTGGTACTGTACTAGGGGTTAATACACGGCCTGGTGTAGTACTGTACTAGGGGTTAATACACGGTCTGGTGTGGTACTGTACTAGGGGTTAATCCACAGTCTGGTGTGGTACTGTACTAGGAATTAGTACACGGTCTGGTGTTGTACTGTACTAGGGGTTAATACACGGTCTGGTGTAGTACTGTACTAGGGGTTAATACACGGTCTGGTGTAGTACTGTACTAGGGGTTAATACACGGTCTGGTGTAGTACTGTGCTAGGGGTTAATACACAGTCTGGTGTAGTACTGTACTAGGGTTTAATACACGGTCTGGTGTAGTACTGTACTAGGAGTTAATACACGATCTGGTGTAGTACTGTACATGGGGTTAATACACGGCCTGGTGTGGTACTGTACTAGGGGTTAATACACGATCTGGTGTAGTACTGTACTAGGAGTTAATACACGGTCTGGTGTAGTACTGTACTAGGGGTTAATACACAGTCTGGTGTAGTACTGTACTAGGGGTTAATACACGGTCTGGTGTGGTACTGTACTAGGAGTTAATACACAGTCTGGTGTAGTACTGTACTAGGGGTTAATACACGATCTGGTGTAGTACTGTACTAGGGGTTAATACACAGTCTGGTGTACTCCTGTACTAGGGGTTAATACACAGTCTGGTGTAGTACTGTACGAGGGGTTAATACACGGTCTGGTGTGGTACTGTACTAGGGGTAAATACACAGTCTGGTGTAGTACTGTACTAGGGGTTAATACACGGTCTGGTGTAGTACTGTACTAGGAGTTAATACACGGTCTGGTGTAGTACTGTACTAGGGGTTAATACAAGGTCTGGTGTAGTACTGTACTAGGAGTTAATACACGGTCTGGTGTAGTACTGTACTAGGGGTTAATACACGGTCTGGTGTAGTACTGTACTAGGGGTTAATACACGGTCTGGTGTAGTACTGTACTAGGGGTTAATACATGGTCTGGTGTAGTACTGTACTGGGGTTAATACACGGTCTGGTGTAGTACTGTACTGGGGTTAATACACGGTCTGGTGTAGTACTGTACTGGGGTTAATACACGGTCTGGTGTAGTACTGTACTAGGGGTTAATACACAGTCTGGTGTAGTACTGTACTGGGGTTAATACACGGTCTGGTGTAGTACTGTACTAGGGGTTAATACACAGTCTGGTTTAGTACTGTACTAGTGGTTAATACACAGTCTGGTGTAGTACTGTACTAGGGGTTAATACACAGTCTGGTGTACTGTACTAGGGGTTAATACACGGTCTGGTGTAGTACTGTACTAGGAGTTAATACAGAGTCTGGTGTAGTACTGTACTAGGGGTTAATACACAGTCTGGTGTAGTACTGTACTAGGGGTTAATACACAGTCTGGTGTACTGTACTAGGGGTGAATACACGGTCTGGTGTAGTACTGTACTAGGGGTTAATACACAGTCTGGTGTAGTACTGTACTAGGGGTTAATACACAGTCTGGTGTAGTACTGTACTAGGGGTTAATACACAGTCTGGTGTAGTGCTGTACTAGGGGTTAATACACGGTCTGGTGTAGTACTGTACTAGGGGTTAATACACGGTCTGGTGTAGTACTGTACTAGGGGTTAGTACACGGTCTGGTGTAGTACTGTACTAGGGGTTAATACACGGTCTGGTGTAGTACTGTACTAGGGGTTAATACACGGTCTGGTGCAGTACTGTACTAGGGGTTAATACACGGTCTGGTGCAGTACTGTACTAGGGGTTAATACACGGTCTGGTGTAGTACTGTACTAGGGGTTAATACACGGTCTGGTGTAGAACTGTACTAGGAGTTAATACACGGTCTGGTGTAGTACTGTACTAGGGGTTAATACACGGTCTGGTGTAGTACTGTACTAGGGGTTAATACACAGTCTGGTGTAGTACTGTACTAGGGGTTAATACACAGTCTGGTGTAGTACTGTACTAGGGGTTAATACACGGTCTGGTGTAGTACTGTACTAGGGGTTAATACACAGTCTGGTGTAGTACTGTACTAGGGGTTAATACACAGTCTGGTGTAGTACTGTACTAGGGGTTAATACACAGTCTGGTGTACTGTACTAGGGGTTAATACACGGTCTGGTGTAGTACTGTACTAGGGGTTAATACACGGTCTGGTGTAGTACTGTACTAGGGGTTAGTACATGGTCTGGTGTAGTACTGTACTAGGGGTTAATACACGGTCTGGTGTAGTACTGTACTAGGGGTTAATACACGGTCTGGTGTAGAACTGTACTAGGAGTTAATACACAGTCTGGTGTAGTACTGTACTAGGAGTTAATACACAGTCTGGTGCAGTACTGTACTAGGGGTTAATACACAGTCTGGTGTAGTACTGTACTAAGGGTTAATACACGGTCTGGTGTAGTACTGTACTAGGGGTTAATACACGGTCTGGTGTAGTACTGTACTAGGGGTTAATACACAGTCTGGTGTAGTACTGTACTAGGGGTTAATACACAGTCTGGTGTAGCACTGTACTAGGGGTTAATACACGGTCTGGTGTAGTACTGTACTAGGGGTTAATACACAGTCTGGTGTAGTACTGTACTAGGGGTTAATACACAGTCTGGTGTAGTACTGTACTAGGGGTTAATACACGGTCTGGTGTAGTACTGTACTAGGGGTTAATACACAGTCTGGTGTGGTACTGTACTAGGGGTTAATACACAGTCTGGTGTAGTGCTGTACTAGGAGTTAATACACGGTCTGGTGTAGTACTGTACTAGGGGTTAATACACAGTCTGGTGTAGTACTGTACTAGGGGTTAATACACAGTCTGGTGTAGTACTGTACTAGGAGTTAATACACGGTCTGGTGTAGTACTGTACTAGGGGTTAATACACAGTCTGGTGTAGTACTGTACTAGGGGTTAATACACGGTCTGGTGTAGTACTGTACTAGGAGTTAGTACACGGTCTGGTGTAGTACTGTACTGGGGTTAATACACGGTCTGGTGTAGTACTGTACTAGGAGTTAATACACGATCTGGTGTAGTACTGTACTAGGGGTTAATACACGGTCTGGTGTAGTACTGTACTAGGAGTTAATACACAGTCTGGTGTGGTACTGTACTAGGGGTTAATACACAGTCTGGTGTAGTACTGTACTAGGGGTTAATACACGGTCTGGTGTAGTACTGTACTAGGGGTTAATACAAAGTCTGGTGTAGTACTGTACTAGGAGTTAATACACGGTCTGGTGTAGTACTGTACTAGGGGTTAATACACAGTCTGGTGTAGTACTGTACTAGGGGTTAATACACGGTCTGGTGTAGTACTGTACTAGGGGTTAATACACGGTCTGGTGTAGTACTGTACTAGGAGTTAATACACGGTCTGGTGAAGTACTGTACTGGGGGTTCATTCACGGTCTGGTGTAGTACTGTACTAGGGGTTAATACACAGTCTGGTGTAGTACTACTACGAGTTAATACACGGTCTGGTGTAGTACTACTAGGGGTTAATACACGGTCTGGTGTAGTACTGTACTAGGAGTTAATACACGGTCTGGTGTAGTACTGTACTAGGAGTTAATACACGGTCTGGTGTAGTACTGTACTAGGGGTTAATACACGGTCTGGTGTGGTACTGTACTAGGGGTTAATACACAGTCTGGTGTAGTACTGTACTAGGGGTTAGTACATGGTCTGGTGTAGTACTGTACTAGGGGTTAATACACGGTCTGGTGTAGTACTGTACTAGGGGTTAATACACGGTCTGGTGTAGAACTGTACTAGGAGTTAATACACAGTCTGGTGTAGTACTGTACTAGGAGTTAATACACAGTCTGGTGCAGTACTGTACTAGGGGTTAATACACAGTCTGGTGTAGTACTGTACTAGGGGTTAATACACGGTCTGGTGTAGTACTGTACTAGGGGTTAATACACGGTCTGGTGTAGTACTGTACTAGGGGTTAATACACAGTCTGGTGTAGTACTGTACTAGGGGTTAATACACAGTCTGGTGTACCACTGTACTAGGGGTTAATACACGGTCTGGTGTAGTACTGTACTAGGGGTTAATACACAGTCTGGTGTAGTACTGTACTAGGGGTTAATACACAGTCTGGTGTAGTACTGTACTAGGGGTTAATACACGGTCTGGTGTAGTACTGTACTAGGGGTTAATACACAGTCTGGTGTGGTACTGTACTAGGGGTTAATACACAGTCTGGTGTAGTACTGTACTAGGGGTTAATACACGGTCTGGTGTAGTACTGTACTAGGAGTTAATACACGGTCTGGTGTAGTACTGTACTAGGGGTTAATACACAGTCTGGTGTACTGTACTAGGGGTTAATACACAGTCTGGTGTAGTACTGTACTAGGAGTTAATACACGGTCTGGTGTAGTACTGTACTAGGGGTTAATACACAGTCTGGTGTAGTACTGTACTAGGGGTTAATACACGGTCTGGTGTAGTACTGTACTAGGAGTTAGTACACGGTCTGGTGTAGTACTGTACTGGGGTTAATACACGGTCTGGTGTAGTACTGTACTAGGAGTTAATACACGATCTGGTGTAGTACTGTACTAGGGGTTAATACACGGTCTGGTGTAGTACTGTACTAGGAGTTAATACACAGTCTGGTGTGGTACTGTACTAGGGGTTAATACACAGTCTGGTGTAGTACTGTACTAGGGGTTAATACACGGTCTGGTGTAGTACTGTACTAGGGGTTAATACAAAGTCTGGTGTAGTACTGTACTAGGAGTTAATACACGGTCTGGTGTAGTACTGTACTAGGGGTTAATACACAGTCTGGTGTAGTACTGTACTAGGGGTTAATACACGGTCTGGTGTAGTACTGTACTAGGGGTTAATACACGGTCTGGTGTAGTACTGTACTAGGAGTTAATACACGGTCTGGTGAAGTACTGTACTGGGGGTTCATTCACGGTCTGGTGTAGTACTGTACTAGGGGTTAATACACAGTCTGGTGTAGTACTACTACGAGTTAATACACGGTCTGGTGTAGTACTACTAGGGGTTAATACACGGTCTGGTGTAGTACTGTACTAGGAGTTAATACACGGTCTGGTGTAGTACTGTACTAGGAGTTAATACACGGTCTGGTGTAGTACTGTACTAGGGGTTAATACACGGTCTGGTGTGGTACTGTACTAGGGGTTAATACACAGTCTGGTGTAGTACTGTACTAGGAGTTAATACACGGTCTGGTGTAGTACTGTACTAGGGGTTAATACACAGTCTGGTGTAGTACTGTACTAGGGGTTAATACATGGTCTGGTGTAGTACTGTACTAGGGGTTAGTACACAGTCTGGTGTAGTACTGTACTAGGGGTTAGTACACAGTCTGGTGTAGTACTGTACTAGGGGTTAATACACGGTCTGGTGTAGTACTGTACTAGGGGTTAATACACGATCTGGTGTAGTACTGTACCAGGGGTTAATACACCGTCTGGTGTAGTACTGTACTAGGGGTTAATACACGGTCTGGTGTAGTACTGTACTAGGAGTTAATACACGGTCTGGTGTAGTACTGTACTAGGAGTTAATACACAGTCTGGTGTAGTACTGTACTAGGGGTTAATACACGGTCTGGTGTAGTACTGTTCTAGGCGTTAATACACGGTCTGGTGTAGTACTGTACAAGGGGTTAATACACAGTCTGGTGTAGGACTGTACTAGGGGTTAATACACGGTCTGGTGTAGTACTCTACTAGGGGTTAATACACGATCTGGTGTAGTACTGTACTAGGGGTTAATACACGATCTGGTGTAGTACTGTACTAGGGGTTAATACACGGTCTGGTGTAGTACTGTACTAGGAGTTAATACACGGTCTGGTGTAGTACTGTACTAGGGGTTAATACACGGTCTGGTGTAGTACTGTACTCGGGGTTAATACACGATCTGGTGTAGTACTGTACCAGGGGTTAATACATGGTCTGGTGTGGTACTGTACTAGGGGTTAATACACGATCTGGTGTAGTACTGTACTAGGGGTTAATACACGGTCTGGTGTAGTACTGTAGTAGGGGTGAATACACGATCTGGTGTAGTACTGTACTAGGGGTTAATACACGGTCTGTTGTAGTACTGTACTAGGGGTTAATACACGATCTGGTGTAGTACTGTACTAGGGGTTAATACACGGTCTGGTGTAGTACTGTACTAGGGGTTAATACACAGTCTGGTGTAGTACTGTACTAGGGGTTAATACACGGTCTGGTGTAGTACTGTACTAGGGGTTAATACACAGTCTGGTGTAGTACTGTACTAGGAGTTAATACACGGTCTGGTGTAGTACTGTACTAGGAGTTAATACACGGCCTGGTGTAATACTGTACTAGGGGTTAATACACGGTCTGGTGTGGTACTGTACTAGGGGTTAATACACGGTCTGGTGTAGTACTGTACTAGGGGTTAATACACGGTCTGGTGTAGTACTGTACTAGGAGTTAATACACGGTCTGGTGTAGTACTGTACTAGGGGTTAGTACACGGTCTGGTGTAGTACTGTACTAGGGGTTAATACACGGTCTGGTGTAGTACTGTACTGGGGTTAATACACAGTCTGGTGTAGTACTGTACTAGGGGTTAATACACGGTCTGGTGTAGTACTGTACTAGGGGTTAATACACGGTCTGGTGTAGTACTGTACTAGGAGTTAATACACGGTCTGGTGTAGTACTGTACTAGGGGTTAATACACGGTCTGGTGTAGTACTGTACATGGGGTTAATACACGGCCTGGTGTGGTACTGTACTAGGGGTTAATACACGATCTGGTGTAGTACTGTACTAGGAGTTAATACACGGTCTGGTGTAGTACTGTACTCGGGGTTAGTACATGGTCTGGTGTGGTACTGTACTAGGGGTTAATACACGGCCTGGTGTAGTACTGTACTAGGGGTTAATACACGGTCTGGTGTGGTACTGTACTAGGGGTTAATCCACAGTCTGGTGTGGTACTGTACTAGGAATTAGTACACGGTCTGGTGTTGTACTGTACTAGGGGTTAATACACGGTCTGGTGTAGTACTGTACTAGGGGTTAATACACGGTCTGGTGTAGTACTGTACTAGGGGTTAATACACGGTCTGGTGTAGTACTGTGCTAGGGGTTAATACACAGTCTGGTGTAGTACTGTACTAGGGTTTAATACACGGTCTGGTGTAGTACTGTACTAGGAGTTAATACACGATCTGGTGTAGTACTGTACATGGGGTTAATACACGGCCTGGTGTGGTACTGTACTAGGGGTTAATACACGATCTGGTGTAGTACTGTACTAGGAGTTAATACACGGTCTGGTGTAGTACTGTACTCGGGGTTAGTGCATGGTCTGGTGTGGTACTGTACTAGGGGTTAATACACGGCCTGGTGTAGTACTGTACTAGGGGTTAATACACGGTCTGGTGTAGTACTGTACTAGGGGTTAATACACGGTCTGGTGTAGTACTGTACTAGGGGTTAATACACAGTCTGGTGTGGTACTGTACCAGGAGTTAATACACGGCCTGGTGTAGTATTGTACTAGGGGTTAATACACGGTCTGGTGTGGTACTGTACTAGGGGTTAATACACGGTCTGGTGTAGTACTGTACTAGGAGTTAATACACGGTCTGGTGTGGTACTGTACTAGGAGTTAATACACGGTCTGGTGTGGTACTGTACTAGGGGTTAATACACGGTCTGGTGTGGTACTGTACTAGGGGTTAATACACGGTCTGGTGTGGTACTGTACTAGGGGTTAATACACAGTCTGGTGTAGTACTGTACTAGGGGTTAATACACGGTCTGGTGTAGTACTGTACTAGGGGTTAATACACAGTCTGGTGTAGTACTGTACTAGGGGTTAATACACGGTCTGGTGTAGTACTGTACTAGGAGTTAATACACAGTCTGGTGTAGTACTGTACTAGGGGTTAATACACGGTCTGGTGTGGTACTGTACTAGGGGTTAATACACGGTCTGGTGTAGTACTGTACTAGGGGTTAATACACGGTCTGGTGTAGTACTGTACTAGGGGTTAATACACGGTCTGGTGTAGTACTGTACTAGGAGTTAATACACAGTCTGGTGTAGTACTGTACTAGGGGTTAATACACGGTCTGGTGTGGTACTGTACTAGGGGTTAATACACGGTCTGGTGTAGTACTGTACTAGGGGTTAATACACGGTCTGGTGTAGTACTGTACTAGGGGTTAATACACGGTCTGGTGTAGTACTGTACTAGGAGTTAATACACAGTCTGGTGTTGTACTGTACTAGGAGTTAATACACAGTCTGGTGTAGTACTGTACTAGGGGTTAATACACGGTCTGGTGTAGTACTGTACTAGGGGTTAATACACAGTCTGGTGTAGTACTGTCCTAGGAGTTAATACATGGTCTGGTGTAGTACTGTACTAGGAGTTAATACACGGTCTGGTGTAGTACTGTACTAGGGGTTAATACACGGTCTGGTGTAGTACTGTACTTGGAGTTAATACACAGTCTGGTGTAGTACTGTCCTAGGAGTTAATACATGGTCTGGTGTAGTACTGTACTAGGAGTTAATACACGGTCTGGTGTAGTACTGTACTAGGGGTTAATACACGGTCTGGTGTAGTACTGTACTTGGAGTTAATACACAGTCTGGTGTAGTACTGTACTTGGAGTTAATACACAGTCTGGTGTAGTACTGTACTAGGAGTTAATACACGGTCTGGTGTAGTACTGTACTAGGGGTTAATACACGGTCTGGTGTAGTACTGTACTAGGGGTTAATACACAGTCTGGTGTAGTACTGTACTAGGAGTTAATACACAGTCTGGTGTAGTACTGTACTAGGAGTTAATACACAGTCTGGTGTAGTACTGTACTAGGGGTTAATACACGGTCTGGTGTAGTACTGTACTCGGGGTTAATACACGGTCTGGTGTAGTACTGTACTAGGAGTTAATACACAGTCTGGTGTAGTACTGTACTAGGGGTTAATACACGGTCTGGTGTGGTACTGTACTAGGGGTTAATACACAGTCTGGTGTAGTACTGTACTAGGAGTTAATACACAGTCTGGTGTAGTACTGTACTAGGGGTTAATACACGGTCTGGTGTGGTACTGTACTAGGGGTTAATACACGGTCTGGTGTAGTACTGTACTAGGGGTTAATACACGGTCTGGTGTAGTACTGTACTAGGAGTTAATACACGGTCTGGTGTAGTACTGTACTAGGAGTTAATACACGGTCTGGTGTAGTACTGTACTAGGGGTTAATACACGGCCTGGTGTAGTACTGTACTAGGGGTTAATACACGGCCTGGTGTAGTACTGTACTAGGGGTTAATACACGGTCTGGTGTAGTACTGTACTCGGGGTTAATACACGGTCTGGTGTGGTACTGTACTAGGGGTTAATACACAGTCTGGTGTAGTACTGTACTAGGGGTTAATACACAGTCTGGTGTAGCACTGTACTAGGGGTTAATACACGGTCTGGTGTAGTACTGTACTAGGGGTTAATACACGGTCTGGTGTAGTACTGTACTAGGGGTTAATACACAGTCTGGTGTAGTACTGTACTAGGGGTTAATACACGGTCTGGTGTAGTACTGTACTAGGGGTTAATACACAGTCTGGTGTGGTACTGTACTAGGGGTTAATACACAGTCTGGTGTAGTGCTGTACTAGGAGTTAATACACGGTCTGGTGTAGTACTGTACTGGGGTTAATACACAGTCTGGTGTGGTACTGTACTAGGGGTTAATACACAGTCTGGTGTAGTACTGTACTAGGGGTTAATACACGGTCTGGTGTAGTACTGTACTAGGGGTTAATACAAAGTCTGGTGTAGTACTGTACTAGGAGTTAATACACGGTCTGGTGTAGTACTGTACTAGGGGTTAATACACAGTCTGGTGTAGTACTGTACTAGGGGTTAATACACGGTCTGGTGTAGTACTGTACTAGGGGTTAATACACGGTCTGGTGTAGTACTGTACTAGGAGTTAATACACGGTCTGGTGAAGTACTGTACTGGGGGTTCATTCACGGTCTGGTGTAGTACTGTACTAGGGGTTAATACACAGTCTGGTGTAGTACTACTACGAGTTAATACATGGTCTGGTGTAGTACTACTAGGGGTTAATACACGGTCTGGTGTAGTACTGTACTAGGAGTTAATACACGGTCTGGTGTAGTACTGTACTAGGAGTTAATACACGGTCTGGTGTAGTACTGTACTAGGGGTTAATACACGGTCTGGTGTGGTACTGTACTAGGGGTTAATACACAGTCTGGTGTAGTACTGTACTAGGGGTTAGTACATGGTCTGGTGTAGTACTGTACTAGGGGTTAATACACGGTCTGGTGTAGTACTGTACTAGGGGTTAATACACGGTCTGGTGTAGAACTGTACTAGGAGTTAATACACAGTCTGGTGTAGTACTGTACTAGGAGTTAATACACAGTCTGGTGCAGTACTGTACTAGGGGTTAATACACAGTCTGGTGTAGTACTGTACTAGGGGTTAATACACGGTCTGGTGTAGTACTGTACTAGGGGTTAATACACGGTCTGGTGTAGTACTGTACTAGGGGTTAATACACAGTCTGGTGTAGTACTGTACTAGGGGTTAATACACAGTCTGGTGTAGCACTGTACTAGGGGTTAATACACGGTCTGGTGTAGTACTGTACTAGGGGTTAATACACAGTCTGGTGTAGTACTGTACTAGGGGTTAATACACAGTCTGGTGTAGTACTGTACTAGGGGTTAATACACGGTCTGGTGTAGTACTGTACTAGGGGTTAATACACAGTCTGGTGTGGTACTGTACTAGGGGTTAATACACAGTCTGGTGTAGTACTGTACTAGGGGTTAATACACGGTCTGGTGTAGTACTGTACTAGGAGTTAATACACGGTCTGGTGTAGTACTGTACTAGGGGTTAATACACAGTCTGGTGTAGTACTGTACTAGGGGTTAATACACAGTCTGGTGTAGTACTGTACTAGGAGTTAATACACGGTCTGGTGTAGTACTGTACTAGGGGTTAATACACAGTCTGGTGTAGTACTGTACTAGGGGTTAATACACGGTCTGGTGTAGTACTGTACTAGGAGTTAGTACACGGTCTGGTGTAGTACTGTACTGGGGTTAATACACGGTCTGGTGTAGTACTGTACTAGGAGTTAATACACGATCTGGTGTAGTACTGTACTAGGGGTTAATACACGGTCTGGTGTAGTACTGTACTAGGAGTTAATACACAGTCTGGTGTGGTACTGTACTAGGGGTTAATACACAGTCTGGTGTAGTACTGTACTAGGGGTTAATACACGGTCTGGTGTAGTACTGTACTAGGGGTTAATACAAAGTCTGGTGTAGTACTGTACTAGGAGTTAATACACGGTCTGGTGTAGTACTGTACTAGGGGTTAATACACAGTCTGGTGTAGTACTGTACTAGGGGTTAATACACGGTCTGGTGTAGTACTGTACTAGGGGTTAATACACGGTCTGGTGTAGTACTGTACTAGGAGTTAATACACGGTCTGGTGAAGTACTGTACTGGGGGTTCATTCACGGTCTGGTGTAGTACTGTACTAGGGGTTAATACACAGTCTGGTGTAGTACTACTACGAGTTAATACACGGTCTGGTGTAGTACTACTAGGGGTTAATACACGGTCTGGTGTAGTACTGTACTAGGAGTTAATACACGGTCTGGTGTAGTACTGTACTAGGAGTTAATACACGGTCTGGTGTAGTACTGTACTAGGGGTTAATACACGGTCTGGTGTGGTACTGTACTAGGGGTTAATACACAGTCTGGTGTAGTACTGTACTAGGAGTTAATACACGGTCTGGTGTAGTACTGTACTAGGGGTTAATACACAGTCTGGTGTAGTACTGTACTAGGGGTTAATACATGGTCTGGTGTAGTACTGTACTAGGGGTTAGTACACAGTCTGGTGTAGTACTGTACTAGGGGTTAGTACACAGTCTGGTGTAGTACTGTACTAGGGGTTAATACACGGTCTGGTGTAGTACTGTACTAGGGGTTAATACACGATCTGGTGTAGTACTGTACCAGGGGTTAATACACCGTCTGGTGTAGTACTGTACTAGGGGTTAATACACGGTCTGGTGTAGTACTGTACTAGGAGTTAATACACGGTCTGGTGTAGTACTGTACTAGGAGTTAATACACAGTCTGGTGTAGTACTGTACTAGGGGTTAATACACGGTCTGGTGTAGTACTGTTCTAGGCGTTAATACACGGTCTGGTGTAGTACTGTACTAGGGGTTAATACACAGTCTGGTGTAGGACTGTACTAGGGGTTAATACACGGTCTGGTGTAGTACTCTACTAGGGGTTAATACACGATCTGGTGTAGTACTGTACTAGGGGTTAATACACGATCTGGTGTAGTACTGTACTAGGGGTTAATACACGGTCTGGTGTAGTACTGTACTAGGAGTTAATACACGGTCTGGTGTAGTACTGTACTAGGGGTTAATACACGGTCTGGTGTAGTACTGTACTCGGGGTTAATACACGATCTGGTGTAGTACTGTACCAGGGGTTAATACATGGTCTGGTGTGGTACTGTACTAGGGGTTAATACACGATCTGGTGTAGTACTGTACTAGGGGTTAATACACGGTCTGGTGTAGTACTGTAGTAGGGGTGAATACACGATCTGGTGTAGTACTGTACTAGGGGTTAATACACGGTCTGTTGTAGTACTGTACTAGGGGTTAATACACGATCTGGTGTAGTACTGTACTAGGGGTTAATACACGGTCTGGTGTAGTACTGTACTAGGGGTTAATACACAGTCTGGTGTAGTACTGTACTAGGGGTTAATACACGGTCTGGTGTAGTACTGTACTAGGGGTTAATACACAGTCTGGTGTAGTACTGTACTAGGAGTTAATACACGGTCTGGTGTAGTACTGTACTAGGAGTTAATACACGGCCTGGTGTAATACTGTACTAGGGGTTAATACACGGTCTGGTGTGGTACTGTACTAGGGGTTAATACACGGTCTGGTGTAGTACTGTACTAGGGGTTAATACACGGTCTGGTGTAGTACTGTACTAGGAGTTAATACACGGTCTGGTGTAGTACTGTACTAGGGGTTAGTACACGGTCTGGTGTAGTACTGTACTAGGGGTTAATACACGGTCTGGTGTAGTACTGTACTGGGGTTAATACACAGTCTGGTGTAGTACTGTACTAGGGGTTAATACACGGTCTGGTGTAGTACTGTACTAGGGGTTAATACACGGTCTGGTGTAGTACTGTACTAGGAGTTAATACACGGTCTGGTGTAGTACTGTACTAGGGGTTAATACACGGTCTGGTGTAGTACTGTACATGGGGTTAATACACGGCCTGGTGTGGTACTGTACTAGGGGTTAATACACGATCTGGTGTAGTACTGTACTAGGAGTTAATACACGGTCTGGTGTAGTACTGTACTCGGGGTTAGTACATGGTCTGGTGTGGTACTGTACTAGGGGTTAATACACGGCCTGGTGTAGTACTGTACTAGGGGTTAATACACGGTCTGGTGTGGTACTGTACTAGGGGTTAATCCACAGTCTGGTGTGGTACTGTACTAGGAATTAGTACACGGTCTGGTGTTGTACTGTACTAGGGGTTAATACACGGTCTGGTGTAGTACTGTACTAGGGGTTAATACACGGTCTGGTGTAGTACTGTACTAGGGGTTAATACACGGTCTGGTGTAGTACTGTGCTAGGGGTTAATACACAGTCTGGTGTAGTACTGTACTAGGGTTTAATACACGGTCTGGTGTAGTACTGTACTAGGAGTTAATACACGATCTGGTGTAGTACTGTACATGGGGTTAATACACGGCCTGGTGTGGTACTGTACTAGGGGTTAATACACGATCTGGTGTACTGTACTAGGAGTTAATACACGGTCTGGTGTAGTACTGTACTCGGGGTTAGTGCATGGTCTGGTGTGGTACTGTACTAGGGGTTAATACACGGCCTGGTGTAGTACTGTACTAGGGGTTAATACACGGTCTGGTGTAGTACTGTACTAGGGGTTAATACACGGTCTGGTGTAGTACTGTACTAGGGGTTAATACACAGTCTGGTGTGGTACTGTACCAGGAGTTAATACACGGCCTGGTGTAGTATTGTACTAGGGGTTAATACACGGTCTGGTGTGGTACTGTACTAGGGGTTAATACACGGTCTGGTGTAGTACTGTACTAGGAGTTAATACACGGTCTGGTGTGGTACTGTACTAGGAGTTAATACACGGTCTGGTGTGGTACTGTACTAGGGGTTAATACACGGTCTGGTGTGGTACTGTACTAGGGGTTAATACACGGTCTGGTGTGGTACTGTACTAGGGGTTAATACACAGTCTGGTGTAGTACTGTACTAGGGGTTAATACACGGTCTGGTGTAGTACTGTACTAGGGGTTAATACACAGTCTGGTGTAGTACTGTACTAGGGGTTAATACACGGTCTGGTGTAGTACTGTACTAGGAGTTAATACACAGTCTGGTGTAGTACTGTACTAGGGGTTAATACACGGTCTGGTGTGGTACTGTACTAGGGGTTAATACACGGTCTGGTGTAGTACTGTACTAGGGGTTAATACACGGTCTGGTGTAGTACTGTACTAGGGGTTAATACACGGTCTGGTGTAGTACTGTACTAGGAGTTAATACACAGTCTGGTGTAGTACTGTACTAGGGGTTAATACACGGTCTGGTGTGGTACTGTACTAGGGGTTAATACACGGTCTGGTGTAGTACTGTACTAGGGGTTAATACACGGTCTGGTGTAGTACTGTACTAGGGGTTAATACACAGTCTGGTGTTGTACTGTACTAGGAGTTAATACACAGTCTGGTGTAGTACTGTACTAGGGGTTAATACACGGTCTGGTGTAGTACTGTACTAGGGGTTAATACACAGTCTGGTGTAGTACTGTCCTAGGAGTTAATACATGGTCTGGTGTAGTACTGTACTAGGAGTTAATACACGGTCTGGTGTAGTACTGTACTAGGGGTTAATACACGGTCTGGTGTAGTACTGTACTTGGAGTTAATACACAGTCTGGTGTAGTACTGTCCTAGGAGTTAATACATGGTCTGGTGTAGTACTGTACTAGGAGTTAATACACGGTCTGGTGTAGTACTGTACTAGGGGTTAATACACGGTCTGGTGTAGTACTGTACTTGGAGTTAATACACAGTCTGGTGTAGTACTGTACTTGGAGTTAATACACAGTCTGGTGTAGTACTGTACTAGGAGTTAATACACGGTCTGGTGTAGTACTGTACTAGGGGTTAATACACGGTCTGGTGTAGTACTGTACTAGGGGTTAATACACAGTCTGGTGTAGTACTGTACTAGGAGTTAATACACAGTCTGGTGTAGTACTGTACTAGGAGTTAATACACAGTCTGGTGTAGTACTGTACTAGGGGTTAATACACGGTCTGGTGTAGTACTGTACTCGGGGTTAATACACGGTCTGGTGTAGTACTGTACTAGGAGTTAATACACAGTCTGGTGTAGTACTGTACTAGGGGTTAATACACGGTCTGGTGTGGTACTGTACTAGGGGTTAATACACAGTCTGGTGTAGTACTGTACTAGGAGTTAATACACAGTCTGGTGTAGTACTGTACTAGGGGTTAATACACGGTCTGGTGTGGTACTGTACTAGGGGTTAATACACGGTCTGGTGTAGTACTGTACTAGGGGTTAATACACGGTCTGGTGTAGTACTGTACTAGGAGTTAATACACGGTCTGGTGTAGTACTGTACTAGGAGTTAATACACGGTCTGGTGTAGTACTGTACTAGGGGTTAATACACGGCCTGGTGTAGTACTGTACTAGGGGTTAATACACGGCCTGGTGTAGTACTGTACTAGGGGTTAATACACGGTCTGGTGTAGTACTGTACTCGGGGTTAATACACGGTCTGGTGTGGTACTGTACTAGGGGTTAATACACGGTCTGGTGTGGTACTGTACTAGGAGTTAATACACGGTCTGGTGTAGTACTGTGTGCGTCTGTGTGTTTGCACACATAGCAAGTGCGAACAGATATATTGCTTGCCGTTGATGCCCCCTGTTGCCGAATGATACTCTATAGGCATCTGGTGCCTGTCTAACCTACCCCAGGATGAGTCAGTACCTTTAGGAGATGAGGGGAGAAACTAGTAGCCATGGGGCGGGGGGGGTGCCGTTGGAGCAAGAAACAAAGCGAGTTAGACTTGTGTAATCTGCAAACTATCTGTTTCTCTAACAAAGCGTTTTATTCTTTTTTCAGTTTTGGCATTTGACCTCCGCGCACAAGATTGTCGCCTGGACCGGCAGGTTCCTGTCCTTCAGCAGCATCTGACGCTCCTGTCCTGTCGGCGGCGTGAGGTTGTATAAAGGAACCTGCTGACCTGAACGCTGGCTACAACTTGTGTCCCCTCACAGCAGCCTTGGGTAAACCATCTGCCTGAAAGCTTCACTAACGGAGACATTGGGGTTACACTGCAGCCTGCGCCCATTCAAACGTTCCGGGCGGGGTTTGTGAGCTGTTTTGTTGACTTTTCACCCCATCTCTCTCTGCACATCAGGCGAATTCAGGCTGGGAGTTATTTCAAATTTCCATAGCTTTTTATCTGCAGCTTTACAAGATTTTACTCCGCTGTTTTTTAAGTGTGTGGGTGATTGCGAACGTCCTGCTGTACTTGTGTCTTTCCAAGTTGCCCCCATTCCCCTCCCCAGTGCCCTGCTACCTTCTGATTACTCCAAACCCCGAATGGGGAGGGTGCTGGGATGCGATGCGAATAGGTCGGGATGAGCAGGACCAAATCTCCGATCTCATCGACTTTTACTGGCGACAGAAATTCATTTAAGCACGGTTCAGGACCGTGGCAGAAAAAAGGATGAACCTTTTCGAAATTTTCGCAAAACCTGTTCTGTTTGATTCAGAAACCCCGGATAATCGGGAATCCCTGCACTGCCTGTTCCTTCCCCCAGGTCTCTGGGACCAGTACGGAAGAGCGCAGGTTTACATTGCTTGCAGGAGCGCAGTATCAGTGAAGCATCTGTGTTCTGTCGCTTCAGGTGACCTTTGACTCTTGTTTCCAATCCCCGAGGTGTCCATGCACTTGCCCCCCCACCCCCCCGACCCCACCCCCCCCGCTACCTGTCAGGCCAGAGACTAACGGCTGGGGTCTCCGCCTCACGGGCTGGTTTGAAACCCAGCCCATCCCCCAATTGCATCAGAACCATCCACGGAACAATACTGCCCCAAATTTGGGAATCTTAACTGTTGTGGGAAATGGGGACAAAGCCCCACGGGTGTAGTGAGGGAGCTGCACTGGGGCCGAGGCATATTAATGGGGCAAAGTAGCGAGAGCTTCGCTCCGCTCCCTGCCCAGGCTGTAAATGGTCTGGGTACGCTTGATGGGTGAAACAGGAGAGAGTTCTGCTCCTGACATCTCTCGCCATGACGAGAGGAACAGTCACACAAAATAAAATGGTGCCGACTGACCCTCGCAGAGCCTTCCATTGACTTCCAGCGAAGCGGCAATTGCCCACACGCTGTGTACAGATTGGCGATTGAATGGCTATTGCTACAGGACAATCGTTATTTCATCAGCTCTTTCCTGAGAATTCTACAGAGGACGTAACCCGGCCAGTGAGGCTCGGTGCCTAAGCTGGGCTGTCCTTTGTGATACAATAGCCTGCTGACCGTCACTCTCTAGATCCACGGACCATCCACATCCACAGCGTTCACGAGAATAGTGTGACCTTTTTATTGTGAGCCCGTCTCATTTTGTAAATAGAACTAAACCAGTAAGATGAAATCGGTGCCGATGTGTGTATCTCTGGGTGAGACCGGCTCGGTGGCATTGCCCCAGTTCGCAGTAAAGCCTCAGCCTGCATAGTCTAGTTGGTTTTTGAGATCGTGGGGGGCACAAACCTCATTTCAGTTACTGTAGGAGATTGGCACGTGTGATGGGGTCCCAAGGGTGGGGCTGCAGATCCCACTTCTCCCCACCCCCCCCCCCCCCCCCCCCCCCGGACAGGCTATTCAATCACGGGAGCATCACGAGCAGAAATCCTACTCTGTTCTCATCCGATATTTACAAGTACGCATTTTCCAGTCAGAGTTGCTGGAAAGCCTTTAGGAGCAGGAACTGTAGCTTATTTCCCCCCCCCCCCCCCCCCCCCAACCCACTTGCTAGTCTTCTGGGAGCTGAGGCCAATTATAGGAACATGAGGAGGCCATTCAGCCCCTCGAGCCTGTTCTGCCATTCAATGAGATCATGGCTGATCTGCGACCTAACTCCATCTACCCGCCTTTGCCCCATATCCCTTCATATCCCTTTGGTTAACAAAAATCCATCAATCTCCGATTTAAAATTAACAATTGATCTGGCATCAATTGCCTTTTGCGGAGGAGAGTTCCAAACTTCTACCACCTTTCGTGTGTAGAAGTGTTTCCTAATTTCTGAAAGGTCTGGCTCTAATTTTTAGACTATGCCCCCAGTCCTAGACTCCCCAACCAGCGGAAATAGTTTCTCTCTATCTACCCTATCTGTTCCCCTTAATATCCAGGGAATACAGTGTCTCAACTACTGCCCTGGCTGACAGTCTAACTCCGATCTTGTCAACCCCGGCCAGTGAGGCTCAGTGCCTAAGCTGGGCTGTCCTTTGTGATCCAATAGCCCGCTGACCGTCACTCTCTAGATCCAGTATGAAGAATGAGTGTTTGATGTGAGCTAAGGGCGCGTTGCTGATGTCCAAGAAACTGACCCAGCACGTTTTAGGAGAGGGAGGGAGGAACCGCCGGGCGGTGTGGGCCGCGGAGTGTAAATTGAGGGATTTTCAGCGAGGCCCCTAACAGAAAGGACAGGTGCGTTCTAAACATACACAGATCGGTCTGAGTATTTACTCTGCAGGCCTATTCATAGGGAAACAGTGAGTGACAGCAGCAACCATCTACCTTCTCGCCTGCCCCTGAGAATGTTAACGCTCCAGTAAACCACACCATGCCACGTGTCGGAACCTCTCCTTTCCATTCCCACTTTCTCCCCCTGAGGAAGCCCCGAGGTGAAAGCTGTGAGATACTCATCCTGACATTTTCAGTATGGGGCACCTTTCTTCAGCAGTAGGATAAATGAACACTAATTAACACTCTGGATCCGGACTGACCTCTGAAGCTTTCTAAAGTGCCCATTAATTTCCCCCCTCCCGGCAACTTGGTGGTTTTGGAAATTGAGACTCGTTGCATCATCGTCTGCTCCCCTCCCTCCCTCCCTTGCTTTCTTGTGTCCCAGCCGTGGCTCAGTGGGCAGCACCCTCGCCTCTGAGTCAGGTCGTGGGATCAAGTCCCACTCCAGAGACTCGAGCACAAAAATCTAGGCAGACACTCCCAGTGCGGTGCTGAGGGAGTGCTGCACTGTCGGAGGTGCCGTCTTTCGGATGAGACATTAAACCGAGGCCCCGTCTGCTCTCTCGGGTGGATGTAAAAGATCCCACGGCCACTATTTTGAAGAAGAGCAGGGGAGCTCTCCCCGGTGTCTTGGCTAATATTTATCCCTCAACCAACATCACTAAAAGACAGATTATCTGATCATTATCACATTGCTGTTTGTGGGAGCTTGCTGTGCGCAAATTGGCTGCCGTGTTTCTTACATTACAGCAGTGACTACACTTCAAAAAGTGCTTCATTGGCTGTAAAGCACTTTGGGACGTCCGGTGGTCGTGAAAGGCGCTATATAAATGCAAGTCTTTCTTTTTCTCTCTGTAATATCCGCAAAGGTATTTACTCCCGTGCTGGGGTTATGGTTACGCAGGTACCAGTGTCGGGGAATGTCCGGCTCAAACGTGAAGCTCCTCAGGCCAAATAGCCGACCAACACAGGAGCATTGGGCACTAAAATAACACACGGGGAATATCGTCGGGGATCTCCAGACCTTCATGCCAGCGGAAACCCTGGATATAAGCGGAAAGGGGGTTTCTGCCGAAGTTACGGCGGCCAATCGGGAGACCGCGCCGAGGAAATTCCCTGTGCTGGTGGGCTGTTTGGCCAGGGGGAGCTTCACGTTTGAGCTTGTCCTCGCCGGGCATGCAGGCTCTGAGCAAGTGTGACTGGATAGCGATCAGGAGAAGGATTCTCCTAATCATCATCTCCTGAACCCGGGCACACTGAGACCAATCGTAGCCCTCCCGACAATGACACGAGACTGCTCTGGCATCAGTGTATGTAAAGGACACGTTCACTAGAGAGAAACAAGGCGATCGACAGAGCTGAAGATTAAGTTAAAACATCTTTTTATTGTAATTATATTTCACATTAAATACATTGATTTTTTAAAAATTCATTTGTTTCTGATATTGTTCTTTTCACCTGTACATTAGTAGTATTGAAATTTCCCACAGCGAACTTTCAGAAAATCTGGTCTGAGATCCAGCAACAACTTGAATTTATATAGTCCTTAAGAACATAAGAATTCGGGCAGGAGTAGGCCATTCGGCCCCTCGAGCCTGCTCCGCCATTCAATGCGATCATGGCTGATCAGCGACCTCAACTCCACTTTCCTGCCCGATCCCCAAAGTAGATAAAATATCCCAAAGCTCTTCACAGAGGCGTAATCACAAAAAAATAAATCCCAGGGAACTGCAAGGTTAACTCGACTAGAACTGAAACGGGGGGCCTTCTGTCTAAGGAGCTTCAGCGCTCTTCAGCTTCTTCACTGTGTGCCGGTGTTACTAACATTACGTCACAAGATAATTCCGGGCGAGGACAGCCATTTGGCCATTCTTAATTCATCCATTCCGACACACACCACTTTTCTCCCCGCTGCTGCATCTTACTATTTCTTAAATGATCCCAGGGTTTTCACCTCTCGCTGGGAATCTGTTCCATGTGTCGATCGCTCTTTGTATGAAGAAAAACTTACAGATCATAGAATTTTACAGCACAGAAGGAGGCCATTCGGCCCATCGTGCCTGTGCCGGCTCTTTGAAAGAGCTCTCCAATTAGTCCCACTCCCCCTGTGCCCTTTCCCCATAGCCCTGCACATTGTTCTTTTTCAAGTATATATCCAATTTTCAAAGTTACTGATATCAGTACTCAATTTACCTTTTACTAGTTTGAAACTGCATCCTCTTATTTAACTCTTGCAGTTTAAAGTGTTATTCGGGTTTGCCTTTTCCATTCTTTTATCTACCTTGTATTTCTCTGTTGGGGCACCTCCCAGGCTGAAACACCCAAGTTGCTCCAATCTTTCCATAGAACTCAGACCCTGACGCTTGGATCAGCCACGTGCACTGCCTCCAGCATTTGAACCGCTCCTTGCTGTCTCGGTGACCAGAACTGAGCTGCAGCCAAGAAAATTCCGCAATCGGTGTCCAACTCGGGTCCCACTCACCAGCCCGCTCTGCACACACTGCGTCAGGGAGTGATGGAGTGTGGGTCTGCCCTGCGGATCCTCATACACTGGGCTCCTGGCATTAACCGTTCCCGTATCCTAACTCACGCCAAGTCCCGTTTACCCCCCCCCCCCGGTGCTCACTGACGCTCCCGGTCCGACAACGCCTCGCTTTTAAAATTCTCATCCTTGTGTTCAAATCCCTCCATGGCCCCTCGCCCCTCCCTATCACCTCCTCCAGCCCCACAATCCCCCGAGATCTCCGCGCTCCTCCAATTCTGGCCTCTTCCGCATCCCTGATTATAATCGCTCCACCATTGGCGGCCGTGCCTTCAGCTGCCTGGGCCCTAAGCTCTGGAATTCCCTCCCTAAACCTCTCCGCCTCTCTCTCCTCCTTTAAGACGCTCCTTAAAACCGCTTTGACTAGGTTTTTGGTCACCTGTCCTAATATCTCCTTCTGTGGCTCGGAGTCACATTTTAGTTTGATTTATGTTCCTGTGAAGCGCCTTGCGAAGTTTCACTATGTTAAAGGTGATATATAAACGCAAGTTGTCCACGGGGAGTTAGCGAGTGGCTCTTTTGTTTGTGCAGTGGATACTGTGAGATCTCCTGAAAAAGAAAAAGAAAGACTTGCATTTCTACAGCCCCTTTCACAACCTCAGGACGTCCCAAAGCGCTTTACAGCCCAATGAAGTACCTTTTGAAGTGTATGATTTTTGCCATTCCCATTTGCAACATTTTACCTTTCCTGCCTCTTACAAAAGTACAGGGTGTTCTTTCAATTCCTTCCTCCCCTCCTAAACCCTCCCCCCACTTTCTCTGCACCTGCTTAATATCTGTTACATCTCCAGCCTTTTCCAGTTCTGATGAAGGGTCCCAGACCTGAAACGTTAACTCTGTTTCTCTCTCCACGGATGCTGCCTGACCTGCTGAGTATTTCCAGCATTTTCTGTTGTTATTTCAGATTTCCAGCATCCGCAGTATTTTGCTATTGTACTTTTGAAGTGTAGTCGCTGTTGTAATGTGGCATTCTCGTACAGGAGGCGGAGAGGGGACAGCCCTGAATCCCGCAGCCATGGAGCAGCAACTCTGCTGAGTGACCCCTGTCTTGTGAGGGCCAAGGCAGTGGACCACTGACTGTCATTTACCCTGTCGTTCAGTGTTGTAAACCTTTGTGGTTGTTGCACTACTTAGACACCAGAGGGTGACCTGAGCTCAATTAAATCGCCTTTCCCCTGCTTGAGAAATGCTGTTGGTGTCAGCCACTATTCCTGCCTGAGACTTGACTGAGGATATTCCACCGCAGGGTGCATCACAATCGAGCCGACCACTGTTGGAGATCCCAGAGAGTTGTATGTCGGGGCAGTTAAACAAATAATAATCGGAACTTCTTTGTATCGTGGAGCAACAGACCTTAAAGATAAACAGGATGGCTTTGAAGTGTCGTGAGGGGAAAGCCTGGCTCGTCTTCTGCTTTTAGTGTCAGAGTGTTATATATGGGAAGCATCCGGGAAGGCGCCGAACACCTCGAGTCTCTTCGCTGGGAGCAAGCGGAAGCCAAGCGCAAGGAGCGCACGTCAACCCAAGCACCCCACCCACCCGCCCCTTCAACCACCGTCTGCCCCACCTGTGACAGAGACTGTAGGTCCCGCATTGGACTCATCAGTCACCTGAGAACTCCTTTTTAATGTGGAAGCAAGTCATCCTCGGTTCCGAGGGACTGCCTAAGAAGAGAAGAAGTTATATACGAGAAATGCTTGTGCAAGGAAATAAGTGGCAGTAATGACGTCAGCCATGAGCGATTAAGGTCTAAGTTTAGTGGCCAGGGTAATAAACCTAGGTAGATGGCAATGCACCCGTAATTTTTTTTTGGGTGCACGGTCTCTTTAACAGGCTGTGCGGCCCATTCAAAGTTTCACGCATGCGCAAAATTTCACGTTGGAAAAGCCGGTCCTGGGCTGCATGGGACCTCCAGACAACCGCGCAGCTTAGCGGGAACATTGGTAGAGCAATCCATTAACTATAGTATAGAAAGATGATGGTTAATAAAGCCTGTTCTTCAAAGGGTTTGCGAACGGTTCAGGCAGGAAGTCTTGTTTGAGGGTCATTGCTTTGGAGTAAACACCTGCAACTGTTTACATGAACAGACTGTTTTCAACGGATTCAGGAACAGATGCATCATGAGGTCTTATCTGTGACGTATCTTTGATGTGGGCAAAATACGGTGTATAAAGGAGCATGGTTTTCAACAGTTCTTCAGAGGGCTCGAGAGATACAGAAACCGAAAAGCTGCCCTCTTTGTATACAGTTAGGCCGGTTGCCTGTGCTGCATATCAATAAAGTCTGTTCCGTATAAGCCACTGTCAAGTGTCTCGTGCTTACTCGAAACGTATTGCTGTGGCCCAGAGGAGGGAGGAGGTCGATTGCGAGCAAACACCCCATATTTGAAAAGGCGTCTGTGATCCTTGCGAGGCAGGTGGTATTCTTACCTGTTCCCGTTAAGCGGTGCGGCCGCGCGGCTTTCTAGAGGACTCGCGCAGGCGTCTTGCTGGCTTCTCAACGGGACATGTTGAATGGGCCGCGCAGATCGTTAAAGGGACCGCTCACCCAAAAAAAAATAAGTGAGGGGGAACATTGATTATTACTGCCGCCGTTCTGGGGTAGTCGATGAGCACTGCAACCTGGGAGCCAGCAAAGGAGTTTCTGCAAAATTTTAAATAAAATGCAACAGTTGGGGATTCTTTTCCTGATTTTAGAAGCCATGTTGCATATTATCTCTCTCTCTTAACTTTCGTATGGTCAGTGCGCCTCTGATCTTGCCTCTCTTGTCAGCTGTGGCTCAGTGGGTAGCACTCTCTCGCCTCTGAGTCAGAAGGTTGTGGGTTCCATTCCCACTCTAGAGATTTAAGCACAAAATCCAGGCTGACACTCCGAGTGTAGTACTGAGGGAGCGCTGCAATGTCAGAGGCGAGACGTTAAACCGAAGTTCCGTCTGCCCTTCCTGCATTACAACAGTGACTACGCTTTAAAAAGTACTTCATTGGCTGTAAAGCGCTTTGGGGCAGCCTGAGGTGGTGAAAGTTGCTATATAAATGCAAGTCTTTCTCGGGTGGATGTATAAGATCCCGTGGCATTGTTAGAAGAAGAGCAGGGGAGTTCACCCCGGTGTCCTGTCAATATTTATCCTTCAATCAACATTATCTGGTCATTATTACATTGCTATTTGTGGGAGCTTGCTGTGTGCAAATTGGCTGCCGCGTTTCCTACATTACAACAGTGACTACACTTCAAAAAGTACTTCACTGGCTGTAAAGCGCTTTGTGACGTCCTGAGAGCGTGAGAGGTGATATATAAATGCAAGTTCTAAACTGCAAATACCACTATCCTACACGCTTCCTCCTGCCTGTATCCTCACTGTTGAATTCAAGGCTTATCACAGGACGCTTAACTCATTCTGTCCCATGATCTCCAATCTGCGGATCTCCTCGCAACCCTACTCTTCCTCTTACAATCTACAGGCTTTTGAAACCCAAGCTTGCTATCACCTAATCGGCAGTACCTGACCAGTGAGGCCCCATGCTGTGGGTACGCACTCGTAGAATCGGCCCTTTGGTGCCTGATTTACTTTTACAGGAAATTCCACACAAGTCCGCTCAGAAAGAAGACTGTCACACAGTCAGTAAACCTAGCTCTGGACTCCTCGTGGAAATGGAACAATTTGCTGAGGCACTGCAGTCCCAGCTCATGACACCGGATGGCAGCATCGCTACAGCAGAGTGAGGGTGCCACTTGTTCAGGAATAGAGAATGGGTTCATGTACACAATGGGTTGATGCGATGAATTGAGGGCAAAACAGTGTCGTGTAATTTTACTACTGCCTTTTTTTACGCTGAAAAAAAATACCTTAAATGAAGGGCCACAGCGCAGGACACCATCAAGGTTCGACAGTAGAAGAGATTAAATACTTGAAGGGGAAAAATTTACAGGGCTACGGGGAAAGAGCCGGGGAGTGGGATTAATTGGATCGCTCTTTCAAAGAGCCGGCACAGGCACAATGGGCCGAATGGCCTCCTTCTGTGCTGTCTGATTCTATAAATCAAGAAGTAGTAACTTTGGTTTAAAAGTCTTGACTCAGGAGGAAGGCTAAAGGACATAAGGATTCCACAGCAGAGATCTCCTTGGAATAATGTTAGTCGTTGTATATTAAATGCAAAATAGTAAAATTAAATGCGTTTCCCCTACTCCCACTCTTGCTCCAACTTTCTCCTCTGCTGGAGGTGTTGATTCTTGCTGGGGGTGCAGTCCCTTAAGCACCAAGCAGCTCCTCAGTCCCTCACCCGAGTGGCTATTCGACTGTGTCAGCCTAAAGTGAGTGGCAGCCAACTATTTTACCATGGGGTGCATCACGACTGAACTGAATTCTGTCCTCAGCTGACACCGCACGTGAAAACATTCAGGTGGGGGTGGGGTTGGGGGGTCTCATGGTCGGTGATTATAATTGGTAATCTTTGCTAATTTTTTTATCTGCTGGCAGAGGGGAATAATGAAGGTACTGGTCAAACCGCCCCCCCCTCACCCACTCCCTCCCATCACCCCCCTCCTCTCGCCCCTTCTCATCTTCCCCTCCTCTCCACCACCCCCCCCCCACACACTCTGCCCACAGTATCAGCTGTGCATAATGATGAATGGGGACACCCTGCCTTACCCTGCACCCTCCCTCTCCCCCTCCCTCACCCCTCCTCTACCCCTCCCTCTCGCCCTCACCCTCCCTCTCCCTCACCCCGCCTCTCCCCCTCACCCTGCCTGTCCCCCTCCCCCTGCCTCTCCCCCTCACCCTGCCTGTCCCCCTGCCTCTCCCCCTCACCCTGCCTGTCCCCCTCCCCCTGCCTCTCCCCCTCACCCTGCCTGTCCCCCTCCCCCTCACCCTGCCTGTCCCCCTCTCCCCGCCTCTCCCCCTCACCCTCCCTGCCTCTCCCCCTCACCCTCCCTGCCTCTCCCCCTCACCCTCCCTGCCTCTCCCCCTCACCCTCCCTGCCTCTCACCCCTCACCCTCCCTGCCTCTCACCCCTCCCTGCCTCTCACCCCTCACCCTCCCTGCCTCTCCCCCTCACCCTCCCTGCCTCTCACCCCTCACCCTCCCTGCCTCTCACCCTCCCTCTCCCCGCCTCTCCCCCTCCCTGCCTCTCCCCCTCCCCGCCTCTCCCCCTCACCGCCTCTCCCCCTCCCCGCCTGTCCCCCTCACCCCGCCTCCCCGCCTCTCCCCCTCCCCGCCTCTCCCCCCACCCTGCTTCTCACCCTCCCTCTCCCCCTCACTCACCCCGCCTGTCCCCCTCACCCTGCCTCTCCCTCGCCCTGTTTCTCCCGCCCCTCTCCCTTGCACCCCCCCCTCACCTCACCCTGCCTCTCCCCCGCGCCGCCCCCTCCCTCTCCCCGCCTGTCCCCCTCACCCCACCTTGCCCCTCTAATCTCAGCAGGGCACCGAGCTACTCCTACTCCGACCTAGCCGTTTGCATCGACCATTCTCTACTTCTGTGGGTCCCTCGCGGCTGGAAACGTGTCTATGAGCAGTTTGTGGGTGTGGACTCCAGTAAATGACGTCTCTATTAAGGCAAACTAAACCCGGAAACCTTGAATTCAGAGTCTGAATTGTTTGTGTCCTTGATTGTATTGTTCACATTGTCTCTTTAATCACCGGCCTTCTGTGACAAAAAACTGGTTTATTTTTGAGACTTTGAATTCAGTTAAAAATCTGGGAATAAAAAGCTGGCGTCAGTAAACGTGACCATCGAGTTGTTGGATTGTCGTAAAAACCCGACTGGTTCACCGATGTCCTTTAGTGTCGGCCGTGGCTCGGTGGGAAGCACTCTCGCCCGTGGGTCAGAAGGTCTTTGATTCACAGTCCCCACTCCACCAGACTATGTAATAAATCCCGCAAAAACATCCGTTCCCTTCCCCCCAGAGCCGGTCACTTTTGAATTAACATCGGAGATTGCTAAAATGGCTTTCCCAAGCATATCAAAACAATACTTAATTTATAGAATCTTACGGCACAGAAGGAGGCCATTCGGCCCATCGTACCTGTGCCGGCTCTTTGAAAGAGCGATCCAATTAGTCCCGCTCCCCCCTGCTCCAGTTCCGCGCCAGAGACTTGAGCACAAATTCTAGGCTGACACTCGCAGTGCAGTGCTGAGGGGAGCGCTGCACTGTCGGAGGTGGATGTATAAAATTCCACGGCACTATTTCATAGAAACAATTCGGCCCCTCGAGCCCGCTCCACCATTTAATGAGATCATGGCTGATCATCCAAATTCAGTACCCTGTCCCTGCCTTCTCCCCATATCCCTTTAGCCTTAAGAAATATATCTAACTCCTTCTTGAATATATTTAATGAATTGGCCTCTACTGCCTTGTGTGGTAGAGAATTCCACAGGTTCACCACTCTCTGGGTGAAGAAATTCCTCATCTCTGTCCTAAATGGCTTACCCCTTATCCTTAGACTGTGACCCCTGGTTCTGGACTCCCCGACCATCGGGAACATCCTTCCTGCATCTAGTCTGTCCAGTCCTATTAGAATTTTAAGTTTCAATGAGATCCCCTCATTCTTCTAAACTCCAGCGAATATAAGCCTAATGGACCCAATCTCTCCTCATACGTCATTCCTGCCATCCCAGGTATCAGCCTGGTGAATCTTTGCTGCACTCCCTCCATGGCAAGAACATCCTTCCTCAGATAAGGCGACCAAAACTGCAAGAAGAGCAGGGGGAGTTCGCCCTGGTGTCAATATTTATCCCTCAATCAACATCACTAAAACAGATGATCTGGTCATTATCACATTGCAGTTTGTGGGAGCTTGCTGTGCACAAATTGGCTGCTGTGTTTCCCACATTACAACAGTGACTACACTTCAAAAAGTACTTCATTGGCTGTGAAACGCTTTGGGACGTCCTGAGGTTGTGAAAGGCGCTATAGAAATGCAAGACTTTTTCTTTGTTCAGGGAGGGAAACCTGCCGTCCTTACCCGGTCCGGGCCTACATGTGACTCCAGTCCCACACCCATGTGGTTGACTCTTAACTGCCCTCAGAAGTGGTCCTAGCGAGACACTCCAAGGTGTCAAACTCCTCCCAGCGGTTCAAGAAGGCCCACCACCACCACCTCAGGGCAACTAGGAGATGGGCAATAAATGCCGGCCTTGCCCGTGATCTGGAATGCATTTCTGAAAGGGCAGTGGGAGCAGATTCAATCGAAACTTTCAAAAGGGGAATTGGATAAATACTTGAAGGGGAAAAATTCACAGGGCTCTGGGGACAGAGCAGGGGGGAGTGGGACTAATTGGATCGCGCTTTCAAAGAGCCGGCACAGGCACAATGGGCCGAATGGCCTCCTTCTGTGCTGTAAGATTCTATAAATTAAGTATTGTTTTGATGTGCTTGGGAAAACCATTTTAGCAATCTCCGATGCTAATTCAAGGGGGGTGGGGGTGGAAAACGGACTTCCTGCGCGATTCATTCGACAGCGATCAGAAGTAGCCGAACTCCCCTCCGCCTTATCCCCAAGGATTGAGGCCAATAATCGAGCCACCCCGCCACTGGCTGAAACCTCGCAGCGAACCCAGGCCCCTAATTCGCCGCAGTGCCGTCCCCTGGTACGTGCTGCCAGGAATAAAACGTAAGAACAAAATTACCTTAAAACTGACAAAAAAAAGGGCAGTGAAGCATCACAGTCTATTCCGTTATTTTTTTTTAATAAAAATGAAACCGATAAAACTATGTACATTTTCATACATGCAGTTACAAACACAGACAATTAAAAGCTTCTAAAATGTAAAACAACGGCACAATTGATTGGTGGTTGAGGGAGCGAGAGGGGGGTGGGTGGGGTAGGGGGAAAGGGGCATTGACGGGATGTCTCCTTTTAGCTGGGTTTGTAGGTGTGTTTGTACTGGGGGTGGCTGTTGTGGCTGACTCTCTGTCCCGTGACCAGGCTCTGGATCACCCACTCCTGCGAGACCACGGGAAGGGCCAGCATCTCGGCACACTTGAGCAGCGACGGCGGGCAGGACGGATCGGTCACCACAATGTCAAAGATTCCCAACGGGACGTCTGCAAGAGAAGAAGAAATCATCAAGTCTCCAAAAGGTTATTTTCCAAAGCACTCCCTTCCGGCCTCAATACCAGAGGCTGATTTTTGCGCTAGGTTACGTTCCAAGATACAGGGTGGGAGAACTGAGGGAACATCCTGTGCAATGTCAGCACCCACTGATAAGTCTCACTTCAACACCAAGGATGGCTGATGTGCAAAACTGATCTGGTGCAGTAGGGGTTATCAGGCTGAGTCACATTGTTGGGGCAGTGTCCTGTCCTGTACCTGCCCTGAGAGTGTTTGAGCTTTACACTGTATCTAACCCGTGCTGTACCTGCCCTGTGAGTGTTTGATGGGACAGTGTAGAGAGCTTTACTCTGTATCTAACCCGTGCTGCACCTGCCCTGGGAGTGTTTGATGGGACAGTGTGGAGGGAGCTTTACTCTCTATCTAACCCGTGCTGTACCTGCCCTGTGAGTGTTTGATGGGACAGTGTAGAGAGCTTTACTCTGTATCTAACCCGTGCTGCACCTGCCCTGGGAGTGTTTGATGGGACAGTGTGGAGGGAGCTTTACTCTCTATCTAACCCGTGCTGTACCTGCCCTGGGAGTGTTTGATGGGACAGTGTAGAGGGAGCTTTACTCTGTATCTAACCCGTGCTGTACTGTACCTGTCCTGGCAGTGTTTGATGGGACAGTGTAGAGGAAGCTTTACTCTGTATCTAACCCGTGCTGTACCTGCCCTGGGAGTGTTTGATGGGCAGTGTAGAGGGAGCTTTACTCTGTATCTAACCCATGCTTTACCTGCTTTGGGAGTATTTGATGGCACCCCTCACTTTTACACTAGTAAAAAAAACTCTGGCCTCACTATTTCCATTGTGCAAGTGAATGTGGTCTGCACATTTTGCACGGATTTCACGATTGATACCCCAGTGTCAGGCAGTACGACTCACCCATGCTGTGTGCTGTTGAATTGTGCTGTCTGACTGACATCGCCCCTCCCATCATCAGAATCTCCGACCACAGGCTGAGGAAACTCTCCTGTTGATCTGAAACTAGCAGCATCTTCATATTCTTAAACGGCGTGGTCCGAGGGTGCCTGTGGGAGAGAGTGCGGAAGGAGGGAGGAGTGAAAGAGGAGGAGGAGCGGAAGAGAAGGGAAAATGATTACATCAGGGAGGAGGGGGAAACGGAGACCACACAGAGTATTTAAAATATTTTGATTAGCTTTGGGGCATTGACAAGTGTTTTAAATCTTCTACTGAATATTAGAACATAAGAATCAGGAGTCGGCCACACGGCCCCTCGAGCCTGCTCCTCCATTCAGTAAGATCACGGCTGATCTTCGACCTCAACTCCACTTTCCCGCCCGATCCCCATATCCCTCGATTCCCCTAGAGTCCAAAAATCTATCGATCTCAGCCTTGAATATACTCAACGACTCAGCATCCACAGCCCTCTGGGGCAGAGAATTCCAAAGATTCACAACCCTCTGGGTGAAGAAATTCCTCCTCATCTCAGTCCTAAATGGCCGACCCCTTATCCTGAGACTGTGACCCCTGGTTCTAGACTCTCCAGCCAGGGGGAAAACAGCCTCTCAGCCTCTACCCTGTCAATCCCCCTCAGAATCTTATATGTTTCAATGAGATCACCTCTCATTCTTTCATTCTTCTAAACTCCAGAGAGTATCGGCCCAATCTACTGAGGAGATTAAATGGGTGGGGAGAGTCCATGATAGGGGAGAGTGTACACGGGCTGTGGGGGGGGGGGGTGGAGAGAGTGTACACGGGCTGTGGGGGGGGTGTGGGGAGAGTGTACACGGGCTGTGGGGGGGTGTGGAGAGTGTACACGGGCTGTGGGGGGGGTGTGGGGAGAGTGTACACGGGCTGTGGGGGGGGTGGAGAGTGTACACGGGCTGTGGGGGGGGGGGGTGGGGAGAGTGTACACGGGCTGTGGGGGGGGGGGTGGAGAGTGTACACGGGCTGTGGGGGGGGTGTAGAGAGTGTACACGGGCTGTGCGGGTTGTGGAGAGTGTACACGGGCTGTGGGAGGGTGGGGAGAGTGTACACGGGCTGTGGGGGGGGGGGTGGGGAGAGTGTACACGGGCTGTGGGGAGAGTGTACACGGGCTGTGGGAGGGTGTAAACGGGCTGTGAGGGTGGGGAGAGTGTACACGGGCTGTGAGAGGGTGGGGAGTGTGTACACGGGCTGTGGGGAGAGTGTACACGGGCTGTGAGAGGGTGGGGAGAGTGTACACGGGCTGTGAGGGTGTGGAGAGTGTACACGGGCTGTGGGGGGGGTGGGGAGAGTGTACACGGGCTGTGGGAGGGTGTACACGGGCTGTGGGAGTGTGAGGAGAGTGTACACGGGCTGTGGGAGAGTGTACACGGGCTGTGGGAGTGTGAGGAGAGTGTACACGGACTGTGGGAGGGTGGGGAGAGTGGATCTTATTTCCCAACGACAGTGGCGAGCAAAAATAGAAAGTGGCGCAGAAACTAAAAGTGCGTCTTCTCACCACTCCAGGATGCGGTCTGCCTCCACGCTGTATCCAGCAGGAAGCATGTAATTCTTGTAAGGCTGCAGCTGGTTTGAGAGGCAACTGTCGCGGACCCACAGGTTGGACACACACGGCACTCCGCTGGCGATACAGAGGAAGTACTTCTTGGTTCGACAGTGCTGGTCCGCGATCAACACACACTGGTACGCAGCTTTACACTGAAACACAGCAGGGTCACACGCCGTCAGTTACACTGAGTGCAGGGAGAGGAGTCCCTGGAAATGGGTTAAGTGGATTTGACACTGGGGTGTTCCCCTGGGCTGGACGCTGCTCCTTTACCTCTGGGGCCCATGTTTTTTTTTCAAATCCAGCGCTGCCTGGACGGGCGTCTGCCTCAAATCGAGTCTGGGCACGAACCTCGAGTTCAAAAAAAACTGCACCGGAACTTGCCCCCGATCTGGCAACCTCACCAAGGGCAAACGGCACGCTGTTAAGGGGGCTCTCTCCCGAGAGCAGAGAGGAGGCACATTGTTGGCGCGGGGTACAGCAGACTGAGCTAACCTGCGCTGTACCCGATGCCGGGGTACTTGGTACCAACTCTGGCTGGCACAATTGCTTTGAGGATGGCATCACAGAGTTTCGTTCAACTTTGCCTCGAGGAAGGAAAAAAGAGACGCAAGTTCACTCAGGAAATATAAGGACTCAACAGCCTGCATTTATATAGCACCTTTAACCTAGTAAAACATCCCAAGTCGCTTCACGGGGGCGATTATCAAACAAAATTCGACACCGAGCCACATAAGATATTAGGACAGGTGACCAAAAAGCTTGAACGAAGAGGTATCTTAAACCGAGGCCCCGTCTGCTCTCTCAGGTGGATGTGAAAGATCCCATGGCCACTATTTTGAAGAGGAGCAGGGGGGAGTTCGCCCCAGTGTCCTGGGGCCAATATTTATCCCTCAATCAACATCACTAAAAAACAAATTATCTGGTCATTATCACATTGCTGTTTGTGGGAGCTTGCTGTGTTTCCTACATTACAACAGTGACTACACTTCAAAAAGAACTTCATTGACTGTAAAGCGCTTTGGGACGTCCGGCGGTGGAGAAGGAAAGGAAGGAATTTTCTATAGCGCCTTTCACGACCTCAGGACGTCCCAAAGTGCTTCACAGCCAATGAAGTACTTTTTGAAGTGTGGTCACTGTTGTAATGTGGGAAACGCGGCAGCCAATTTGCGCACAGCAAGCTCCCACAAGCAGCAATGTGATAATGACCAGATAATCTGTTTTTAGTGATGTTGACAAATGTAAGAAGTCACACAACACCAGGTTATAGTCCAACAGCTTTATTTGAAATCACAAGCTTTCGGAGCGCTGCTCCTTCGTCGGGTGAAGTCACCTGACGAAGGAGCAGCGCTCCGAAAGCTTGTGATTTCAAATAAAGCTGTTGGACTATAACCTGGTGTTGTGTGACTTCTTACATTTGTCCACCCCAGTCCAACTCCGGCATCTCCACACCATGGCTACTTTAGTGATGTTGGTTGAGGGATAAATATTGGCCCAGGACACTGGGGAGAACTCCCCCTGCTCCTCTTCGAAATAGTGGCCGTGGGATCTTTTACATCCACCCGAGAGAGCAGATGGGGCCTCGGTTTAACGTCTCATCTGAAAGACGGCACCTCCGACAGTGCGGCACTCCCTCAAGCACTGCACTGGGAGTGTCAGCCTAGACTTTTGTGCTCAAGTCCCCGGAGTGGGACTTGAACCCACGACCTTCTGACTCAGAGGCGAGCGCGCGTGCTATCCACTGAGCCACGGCGCTGTATAAATGCAAGTCTTTCTTAGATTCCGCAGTACTGTGCGCTCTCCAAAGTTCAAATGACAGTTCTATGTGCTCAGCAGTTTCGAACACCACACAGCCATGTTGGTCAAGTATAGGACAAGTTGGCGTGGTCTTGTGTGTTGACAGGTTTAGTCTCAGCGACTGCAGGGACTTAATTACACCGGACCTCGGTTAAAATGGTTCTTTCATCCTACAGATGAGAGGTGGCAGCCTGTGCGACAGCCTGTTGCTGCACAGTGTCCAGGCCAGTTTGGTTCGCTCCATCGTCCTCATCTACCTCTCCACTCACCCGAGTTCAGGATCAGGACGGTAGGGTCCGTTCTTAAAAAAAGTGATGGGTCTTTTACCTGCGCTTCGTTGAAATCCTGGAGGATGTATCCGCCACCGGCTCGTAGTTGTGTCTCGGTGTACTGCTTATTATAGGCTGCAGTCTCCACGTACTCTAGAGTTAAACAGGAACACAGTAAGATACCGCCTCAAATCCTCACCCTACTAGCCAATGCTGGAGGAGGGGAGGGGTCAGGGATCAGGACCTTGGCTGATGTTTTTATTCACTGCCCCCCCCCCCCCCTTTGGTGAAGAGGCCAATTATAGAGGCTCTCCAGAATGAACCTGGGATCTTCCTGTTCACTGAGCGTGTCTCAGTTCCACACCGGGCTGTGAATTTACAAACTGAAGCATGGGAGATATGTTAAGAGTCGCCAATTCTGGTTGAACGGATTCCCGGAGGTTCGAGCAGGTGACACATGCCTGCAGCTCCCAAACCCGCGACCTCTTCCACCTGGAAGGACAAGGGCAGCAGGCGCATGGGAACACCACCACCTCCAAGTTCCCCTCCGAGTCACATACCATCCTGACTTAGAAATATATCGGCCGTTCCTTCATCGTCGCTGGGTCAAAATCCTGGAACTCCCTCCCTAACAGCACTGTGGGAGCACCTTCACCACACGGACTGCAGCGGTTCAAGAAGGCGGCTCACCACCACCTTCTCAAGGGGCAATTATGGATGGGCAATAAATGCCGGCCTTGCCAGCGACGCCCACATCCCAGAAATGAATAATTTTTTTTTTGCAAATCTACCGTGTAAAGTCTGAGTGTCTTTACTCGCTGGCGGGGGGGGGGCGACTGGGTATTTTGGGGGGGGGCGGAGGAGGTGATGAATTTCCCAAGAGTGTTGCGTTCTCTGTTTCCCCCCCCCCACCCCGTGTTGCTCTCTCCGATTTCCCTCCCCAATCTGTCGCAAAGTCTGCCCTAATTAACTAACAATAAAGGACACATGGGAAGGAAAGGGGAGACTGGGCTCACCCTCGTCCTCCTCACTGCTGATGGCTCCGTCCCGCTGAGCTTGCTTGTTGGTCCGCCGGTCCGACTCTGTCGCCGCGGTGAGGATGAAGGCGTACCCCATGAAGAGGGTGGGGCTTTTCGGCAAGGGTCCGTGCTGGGCTTCCACCGAGGAGCCGGACTCGCTGGAGACATTGCCCTCCAAGGGGCTTGCAAATCCGCTCAGCTTCGAGATCCCTGCAGACCAGAAACCACAGCTCACAGAATGTACAGCACAGAAACAGGCCATTCGGACCAACCAGTCCATGCCGGCGTTTATACTCCACTCAATCCCCCTCCCGTCTTTCCTCATCTAACTCTATAAGCACAGCCCTCTATTCCCTTCTCCCTCATATGCTTGTCCAGCCTCCCCTTAAATGCATCTATACTATTCACTTCAACCACTCCCTGTGGTAGCGAGTTCCACATTCTCACCACTCTCTGGGTAAAGAAGTTTCTCCTGAATTCCCGATTGGATTTATTAGTGACTATCTTATATTGATGGCCTCTAGTTCTGGCCTCCACCACAAGTGGAAACATCTTCTCTACGTCTACCCTATGGAACCCTTTCATTACTTTAAAGACCTCTCTCAGGTCACCCCTCGGCCTTCCCTTTTCCAGAGAAATAAACCCCAGATTGTTCAATCTTTCCCGATAATTTTAACATCTCAATTCTGGCTGGGGCTCTTTTCTCTTGAAAAGTGAAGACTGAGGGGTAATTTAATAGTGGTCTTTAATATTAAGCTACGGGAATTTGATAAATATTTGAAAAGGAAACATTAGCAGGGCAGGGGGAGTGGGACTAATTGGAGAGCTCTTTCAAAGAGCCGGCACAGGCATGATGGGCCGAACGGCCTCCTCCTGTGGGGTACGGTTCTACGATTCTAAAACCGGGCACACAATCCCGCTCCGGCTACCAAACGCTCTCGCCGTTACCGGATTTCCCAGACCCCGGCTTGCGTCCGCGTTTGGCGGGCGATCGTTCCTCGTCCGAGCTCATCAGCTTCCTCTTCCCCGAGAGCGCCAGGCCCCGCGGGCTGTCCGCCGGCTTCCGCGTCGGCGTGCTGGCACCAACGTTGCTGCGCCGCTTGCGCTTCCCCTCCACCAGGTTATCTGTGGGAGCAGGTTTCATTCGTCATTAAAAAAAAACGCACGCCTCAGTACAGCCCCCGCGCATCGGAACGCCTCAGTACGGCCCCCGCGCATCGGAACGCCTCAGTACGGCCCCCGCGCATCGGAACGCCTCAGTACCGCCGCCCCCGCGCATCGGAACGCCTCAGTACAGCCCCCGCGCATCGGAACGCCTCAGTACCGCCCCTGGCGCATCGGAACGCCTCAGTACCGCCCCCCCGCATCGGAACGCCTCAGTACCGCCCCCCGCGCATCGGAACGTCTCAGTACCGCCCCCCGCGCATTGGAACACCTTCCCGCCCCCGCGTATCGGAATGCCTCAGTACAGCCCCCCGCGCATCGGAACGCCTCAGTACAGCCCCCGCGCATCGGAACGCCTCAGTACAGCCCCCGCGCATCGGAACGCCTCAGTACAGCCCCCGCGCATCGGAACGCCTCAGTACAGCCCCCGCGCATCGGAACGCCTCAGTACAGCCCCCGCGCATCGGAACGCCTCAGTACAGCCCCCGCGCATCGGAACGCCTCAGTACAGCCCCCGCGCATCGGAACGCCTCAGTACAGCCCCCGCGCATCGGAACGCCTCAGTACAGCCCCCGCGCATCGGAACGCCTCAGTACAGCCCCCGCGCATCGGAACGCCTCAGTACAGCCCCCGCGCATCGGAACGCCTCAGTACAGCCCCCGCGCATCGGAACGCCTCAGTACAGCCCCCGCGCATCGGAACGCCTCAGTACAGCCCCCGCGCATCGGAACGCCTCAGTACAGCCCCCGCGCATCGGAACGCCTCAGTATAGCCCCCGCGCATCGGAACGCCTCAGTACAGCCCCCGCGCATCGGAACGCCTCAGTACAGCCCCCGCGCATCGGAACGCCTCAGTACAGCCCCCGCGCATCGGAACGCCTCAGTACAGCCCCCGCGCATCGGAACGCCTTCCCGCCCCCGCGCATCGGAACGCCTCAGTACAGCCCCCGCGCATCGGAACGCCTCAGTACAGCCCCCCGCGCATCGGAACGCCTTCCCGCCCCCGCGCATCCGAACGCCTCAGTACAGCCCCCGCGCATCGGAACGCCTCAGTACAGCCCCCCGCGCATCGGAACGCCTTCCCGCCCCCGCGCATCCGAACGCCTCAGTACAGCCCCCGCGCATCGGAACGCCTTCCCGCCCAGCTGCTTTTCAACAACAACGTGCATTTATACAGCGTCTTTAACGTAGTAAAACGTCGTAAAACGTGCCAAGGTGCTTCACAGGAGTGTTATCAGACAAAATTTGACACCGAGTCACATAAGGAGATACGATAGCAAAATACTGCGGATGCTGGAAATCCGAAATAACAACAGAAAACGCTGGAAAACTCAGCAGGCCAGGGCCATTCACACTTCATCTAGAGCCATCCTTTGTTCCTTGAATATCTCTTAATATCTTTCAATGTCTATTAATCTCTCCTGCCTTCAATCCCATCACTGACCTTCCAGTTTGTTCTTTCATCCCCTCCCCCTTTTCCCAGCCCCCACTTGCTTTAAAATCTATCCCTTTTCCTGCTTTTTCCCCCCAGTTCTGACGAGGGGTCTTCGACCTGAAACGTTAACTCTGTTTCTCTCTCCACGGATGCTGCTCCGGCCTGCTGAGTTTTTCCAGCGTTTTCTGTTGTTATTGCACATAAGGAGATATTCGGACAGGTGACCAAAAGCTTGGTCAAAGAGGTCGGTTTTAAGGGGCGTCTTAAAGGAGGAGAGAGAGGCGACGAGGTTTAGGGAGGGAATTCCAGAGCTCGGGGCCCAGGCAGCTGAAGGCACGGACGCCAATGGTGGAGCGATGGAAATCGGGGGATGCGCACGAGGCCAGAATTGGAGCAGAGCAGAGATCTCAAAGGGTTGTGGGGCTGGAGGAGGTTAGAGAGTCAGGGAGGGGGGTGGCGGTGAGGCCAGGGAGGGATTTGAACACCAGGTTCACAGCTAAACAGTAATGACAAATTATTAAATCATATTATACATAATATGAATAGATTATAAATAGAGGCTTATAAATAAATAAAACCGTTATAAATAGAAGCATGGAGTACAAAAACAAGGAGGTTATACTAAACCATTGTACAAGGGTTAGGCCTCAGCTGGAGTATTGTGTCCAATTCTGGGCACCGCACTTTAGGAAGGATGTCAAGGCCTTGGAGAGGGTGCGGAGGAGATTGACCAGAATGGTCCCAGGGATGAGGGACTTCAGTTACGTGGAGAGACTGGAGAAGCTGGGATTGTTCACCTTAGAGCAGAGAAGGTGAAGGGAAGATTTAATAGAGGTGTTCAGAATTATGAGGGGTTTTGATAGAGTGGAGAGGGAGAAACTGTTTCCGCTGGCAGGAGGGTCGGTAACAGTCTGCCAAGTCTTGCGCTCTTCGCAAGCTTCCTCGGCCTCTTCTTCGGCGCTGGGGAGGCTGTAAGGGTCACTTCTGGAAAAAATGGAATCAGCAACAAGACCGAATGAAAGACAGATTGAGAAACTCGGTTCCACTACCCCACAGTGGCTCACTGGGTAAATCCATCACAAGTATCCAATGGCAGGAGGGTCGGTAACCAGAGGACACAGATTTAAAATAATTGGCAAAGGAACCGGGGGAGATGAGGAAGAGAATGTTTCTTTCGACGCAGCGAGTTGTCGTGATCTGGAACGCGCTGCCTGAAAGGGCGGTGGAAGCAGATTCAATATTAACTTTCAAAAGGGTATTGAATAATTAAAAGGAAACATTTGCAGGGCTGTGGGGAGAGAGCAGGAGGGAGAGTGGGGCTAATTGGAGAGCTCTTTCAAAGAGCTGGCACAGGCTCGATGGGCTGAATGGCCTCCTACAGTGCCGTGTGACTTTACAAATGTAAGTTTTCTTTTAAATAACAGGGCCAACACTCAACATGATGCAGACACACGTCATCACTCACCAAGGTTGGCAGTGCTCCCCTCCCAGATTGGTGAGTACCAGCACGGCCCCGCCGATGGGTGTACACTCGCTGCCCACTGCGGACTCACCCACCTGGAGCAGTAGAGTGCCAGGCTTCATCCCGGCCCACAGTGGGTTCCCCAACCCCCCCAAAATCAGCCAGGATCCCCGGCCCTCGCAGCCACCTGTCCCGCATCAGGGGAGAGGAGGGGAGACTAGATGATGCCCTCCGCGGTCCAGCAGCCAGTCGACACCTGCAGCCTGGGCTCGGGCCAACGGTGGACGGCCCAGTGGAGACAAGGGCGCGGCGCCCAGCCAGAAAACCGAGGGCAGCAGGGGCAGCCCGCAGGTAGCATGGCCTTTCCCCACTTACCCAAGCTGATGTCCGCTGCCATGGTGAGGGGAGTGGTGGGCTCGCGGGGGTCGAGGCCGAACTGCTCCCGCAGCCGGTTGCCTTGCTCCAACGACAGGATGACCGCCATTCGTTTGTACCACTTCTGCAGGCCGTCCTTCTCGATGCAGTAGTAAAACTCCTCCGCCTCCTTCCGGTGCGCCTTTACGATACCTGCAGGTAACGGCATGTGGGACGGTCGCTGTCTTTACAAATGGCACGTCAGTCTTTATTGGTGCTGATTCTGCTGTTCCCATCTTTTGTTTCTTTACTTGTCCCATTACCATCCCCTTTTGCCTCGCACCATCGTCCCTTTTGTCTCATAGAAACATCGAAGATAGGAGCAGGAGTAGGCCATTCGGCCCCTCGAGCCTGCTCCGCCATTCAATGCGATCATGGCTGATCATCCAAATTCAGTACCCTGTCCCTGCTTTCTCCCCATATCCCTTGATCCCTTTAGCCTTAAGAAATATATCCAACTCCTTGAATATATTTAATGAATTGGCCTCAACTGCCTTCTGTGGTAGAGAATTCCACAGGTTCACCACTCTCTGGGTGAAGAAATTCCTCCTCATCTCTGTCCTAAATGGCTTACCCCTTATCCTTAGACTGTGACCCCTGGTTCTGGACTCCCCGACCATCGGGAACATCCTTCCTGCATCCAGTCTGTCTAGTCCTGTTAGAATTTTATAAGTTTCAATGAGATCCCCTCTCATTCTTCTAAACTCCAGCGAATATAAGCCTAATTGACCCAACCTCTCCTCATACGTCATTCCTGCCATCCCAGGTATCAGTCTGGTGAATCTTCGCTGCACTCCCTCCATGGCAAGAACATCCTTCCTCAGATAAGGTGACCAAAACTGCACACAATACTCAAGGTGTGGTCTCACCAAGGCCCTGTACAACTGCAGCAAGACATCCTTGTTCCTGCACTCGAATCCTCTCGCTATGAAGGCCAACATACCATCTGCCTTCTTAATCTCTTCTGCCTTCCATCCTATCACAGACCTTCCCTTTTGTTCTTTCCTCCCCTCCCCCCTCTCCCAGCCCCTGCACTTGCTTAAAACCTGCTCCATCTCCAACTTTTTCCAGTTCTGACGAAGGGTCATCGACCTGAAACAGTAACTCTGTTTCTCTCTCCACAGATTCGGAGTACAACTGTGTAGAATTTTGGTCTCCTTACCCAAGGAAGGATATACTTGCCTTAGAGCGGATGCAACAAGGGTTCACTGGATTGATTCCGGGGATGAGAGGGTTCTCCTACGATGAGAGATTGAGCCGATACTCTCTGGAGTTTAGAAGAATGAGAGGTGATCTCATTAAAACATAGAAGATTTCGAGGGGGCTCGACGGGCCTCCTCTTGTGCCTGTGTAACAGGCTCGAGGGGCTGAATGGCCTCCTCTTGTTTCTAATGTAACAGGCTCGAGGGGCTGAATGGCCTCCTCCTGTTCTAATGCAACAGGTTTGAGGGGCTGAATGGCCTCCTCCTGTTTCTAATGTATCAAGCTCCCGATCCTGATGTATTACCGGTTTATTTTTTATTTTTTTAAAACTGCCCGCGGTTGGATTCAAACTCTTGCTCTCCGGGTCACTGGCCAAGTGACATAACCTGCCATGCCTCTGTATTCCGCCTCGGGGGCCGACGCCACACAGATACCTGCACTGAAGTACTCGTCGTCAGACAGGGCGGTCACCTCCGTCTCCACGGGGATGGGGTCGCACAGCAGGATGTCCTTACCCGGCACCTCGCATTCGTAGCCGTCGTCGAACAGCACCTTGTACTTGCCGTCACCGGGGTCACGGGTAATCGCCCCCGAGTAGAAGTACCCGTTGGACGACCACTTCGCCACCACGCGCAGCCCCACGAAGCTGCTGGCCTGGGAGGCCGGGGGCTCGGGGTTGGAGGGCGAGGGCCCCTGGGGGGGCGGGATCTCCGGCGAGCCCGAGCGGGGGAGGGGCGGGGGCGCGGCCTTCTCCGGAGGCCGGGCGGCGATGCGGGTGTAGTGTTCCTCCTCCGGGGACGTGGCGCTCGACGGTTCCTCCGCGCGCGCCCGGGGCGACGTCTGCATCATCTCCCTGCGGGGAAACAAGGTGGTGAGAAGAGATGGGAATGTAGGAGAAAAAGGGAACAAGAGAAAGAAAGAAAAAAAAAAGTGAAAGATGAAAGAACGAAACAACCATAGAATCAGAGAAGATTACGGCAGAGAAGGAGGCCATTCGGCCCATCGTGTCCGTGCAGGCCGACAAAGAGCTCTCCGGCCTAATCCCACTTTCCAGCTCTTGGTCCGTAGCCCTGTAGGTTACGGCACTTCAAGTGCATATCCAAGTACTTTTTAAATGCGATGAGGGTTTCTGCCTCTCCCACCCTTTCAGGCAGTGAGTTCCAGACCCCCACCACCCTCTGAGTGAAAAAAGTTCTCCTCAACTCCCCTCTAATCCTTCTACCAATTACTTTAAATCTCTGCCCCCTGGTTATTGGCCTCTCTGCTAAGGGAAATAGGTCCTTCCTATCCACTCTATCTAGGCCCCTCATAATTTTATACACCTCAATTAAATCTCCCCTCAGCCTCCTCTGTTCCAAAGAAAACAACCCCAGCCTGTCTAATCTTTCCTCATAGCTAAAATTCCCCAGTCCCAGCAACAATTTGCATTTATTCCCCTCGGGCAAATGAGGGTTCAAATTCCAGGGCACAGAGATTGAAAAATCAGGAAGTAAATTGGGAAGACGGTAGAATTTTTTCCACCCAAAGGACACTGGAGTTGTGGAATACAGGAAACTCTTTGGTATCCGGCACCGACGGGACCGGGATGGTGCCGGTTGATTAAAAATTCCGGATAAGGAAGAAGGGACATGGAGTGACAATGGCCCAAGGTACGAGAGCCCCGTCACACAGCCAGAAGTGCCGGAGCCCCGTCACACAGCCAGAAGTGCCGGAGCCCCGTCACACAGCCAGAAGTGCCGGAGCCCCGTCACACAGCCAGAAGTGCCGGAGCCCCGTCACACAGCCAGAAGTGCCGGAGCCCCGTCACACAGCCAGAAGTGCCGGAGCCCCGTCACACAGCCAGAAGTGCCGGAGCCCCGTCACACAGCCAGAAGTGCCGGAGCCCCGTCACACAGCCAGAAGTGCCGGAGCCCCGTCACACAGCCAGAAGTGCCGGAGCCCCGTCACACAGCCAGAAGTGCCGGAGCCCCGTCACACAGCCAGAAGTGCCGGAGCCCCGTCACACAGCCAGAAGTGCCGGAGCCCCGTCACACAGCCAGAAGTGCCGGAGCCCCGTCACACAGCCAGAAGTGCCGGAGCCCCGTCACACAGCCAGAAGTGCCGGAGCCCCGTCACACAGCCAGAAGTGCCGGAGCCCCGTCACACAGCCAGAAGTGCCGGAGCCCCGTAACACAGCCAGAAGTGCCGGAGCCCCATAACACAGGTACAGGGGACCCGGTTACACAGCCAGAAGTGCTGGAGCCCCGTAACACAGGTACAGGGGACCCGGTTACACAACCAGAGGTGCAGGAGCCATGGTTACACGGCAAAAGGTACGAGATCCCCGGTTACACAGCCGCAATTATACAGTATACGGAAGCCTCAAAACCTACTCCTGAATTTTGCCGGTTATTAGAGAATTCTGGATAATTAGGTGCCGTTTAAACAAGAGTTTCCTGTAATTTATCAAGAAGGACACTGAAGTGGACATACAAGGGTAAATTCAATGCTCCCAGTGGGGAATCAGGCTTAAACAGAGTGTGGGGCATTGCATCCTGGGCTATTGTTGTCTATGACCTCTGCTGCCTTCGAAGGCCGTTTCCCCGCTGCTGGGAGTGCCACACTCACCCCATAGCAAGGAAGCAAGTGCGGTCACTGTTGCAATGTAAGAAACGCGGCAGCCATATTTTGCGCACAACAAGCTCCCACAAACAGCAATGTGATAATGACCTGTTTTAGTGATGTTGATTGAGGGATAAATATTGGCCCCAGGACACCAGGGGTAACTCCCCCTTGCTCTTCTTCGAAATAGTGGCCGTGGGATCTTTTCGTCTGCCCTGGGGCCTAGGTTGAACATCTCAACCGAAAGTTAATTTAGGGATGAGAATCTAGCAAACGGCTAGATCAACCGCTACACGCGAATTGTTCCACACAAAGAGCACCCCCCTCACCTAAATGATCATTGTTTGACCGTCGACATCCACTCTCCACCCAGTCAATCTCCAGGATGGAGGGAGCAGGGTGGCGCGTTGGGTCAGAAACTGACCTTTCACCTCTGGGGCCCGGGTCAAATCCAGCCCAGGCGGATGGGACGATAGCCTCTGTCTCCAGTTGCAAGGGTCCTGGGCAATCTCGGTCCAGCAGAAAACTACTCTAACTTGGGGGGGGAAACCCCGTAACCTTGAGACGCCACAGGACAGCTGGCATTGATGGGGGCCGCTCTTGTCAGGTTAGGGGACAAAGTCTCATTGCTGGGGCACAGATTGATTCTAGTTACTAGATTGATCTCTGGGATGAGAGGGTTGTCCTATGATGAGAGATTGAGTAGATTGGGCCTATACTCGCCGGAGTTTAGAAGAATGAGAGGTGATCTCATTGAAACATACAAGATTCTGAGGGGGATTGACAGGGTAGATGCCGAGAGGTTGTTTCCCCGTCCTGGAGAGTCTAGAACCAGGGGTCACAGTCTCAGGATAAGGGGTCGGCCATTTAGGACTGAGATGGGGAGGAATTTCTTCACTCAGAGGGTTGTGAATCTTTGGAATTCTCTACCCCAGAGGGCTGTGGATGCTGAGTCGTTGAGTATATTCAAGGCCGAGATCGATAGACTTTTGGACTCTAGGGGAATCGAGGGATATGGGGATCGGGCGGGAAAGTGGAGTTGAGGTCGAAGATCAGCCCTGATCTTATTGAATGGCGGAGCAGGCTCGAGGGGCCGTGTGGCGGAGCAGGCTCGAGGGGCCGTGTGGCGGAGCAGGCTCGAGGGGCCGTGTGGCGGAGCAGGCTCGAGGGGCCGTGTGGCGGAGCAGGCTCGAGGGGCCGTGTGGCGGAGCAGGCTCGAGGGGTCGTGTGGCGGAGCAGGCTCGAGGGGCCGTGTGGCGGAGCAGGCTCGAGGGGCCGTGTGGCGGAACAGGCTCGAGGGGCCGAATGGCCGACTCCTGCTCCTAATTCTTATGTTCAAAGCGCAAAAGGAGCCACGGTGCCAACACCGTTGACCGAAAGTACTCCATCTCCCGAGGACTGGCATTCCCAAGTTCCCCAACCGCCCTGCTTACCTCCCAACTAAAGATCTGATTGGCGGCCGTCCTCTTTTCCCCCTGCCCCGGGGTGCGGGGCTTTTCGGAGTCAGTTTGTGGCTCAGTGAGGTCTCTTCCGTCTCTGCCACTCCAGATAGCGGATGTTTAGAGGGAGACCAATATTGGGCTCCAATCTTCCGAGGGCTAAAAAAAAACAAAGAAACAAATCAAAAAGATGGGAGTTACAGGCAAAAAATAATCACAGGCAGATCGATTCTGGACAAGTGCTTATTATTAAAGAGCCACTCACCCAGGCCGGCAGGTGTAGTAACTCCTCCCAACCACCGAGTGGCTCAACGAGCTGGACATCAGCCACTCGCGCCTTGGGAATGAGGTTCAAGTCCAGCCCAGAACCAATCGTTAGAGGCTTCTCTGTAAGAAGTCTCATGACAACTAAAATAGGCAACCCAACCACGGCACAAAGCTGCCCCGGATTGACGGTCTCGCAGAGAGAGGCCACAGGAGTGACACTTAAAACAATGTCACAGAAGGGCGCACACATTGGAGGTTGGGACCAAGACATGCACAGTGTAGAAAGAGCATTACTCTGTATCTAACCCGTGCTGCACCTGCCCCGGGAGTGTTTGATGGGAGTGTAGAGGGAGCTTTACTCTGTATCTAACCCGTGCTGTACCTGCCCCGGGAGTGTTTGATGGGACAGTGTAGAGGGAGCTTTACTCTGTATCTAACCTGTGCTGTACCTGTCCTGGGAGTGTTTGATGGGACAGTGTAGAGGGAGCTTTACTCTGTATCTAACCCGTGCTGCACCTGCCCCAGGAGTGTTTGATGGGACAGTGTAGAGGGAGCTTTACTCTGTATCTAACCCGCGCTGTACCTGTCCTGGGAGTGTTTGATGGGACAGTGTAGAAGAAGCTTTACTCTGTATCTAACCCGTGCTGTACCTGTCCTGGGAGTGTTTGATGGGACAGTGTAGAGGGAGCTTTACTCTGTATCTAACCCGTGCTGTACCTGCCCCAGGAGTGTTTGATGGGACAGTGTAGAGGGAGCTTTACTCTGTATCTAACCCGTGCTGTACCTGCCCTGGGAGTGTTTGATGGGGCAGTGTAGAGGGAGCTTTACTCTGTATCTAACCCGTGCTGTACCTGCCCCAGGAGTGTTTGATGGGACAGTGTAGAGGGAGCTTTACTCTGTATCTAACCCGTGCTGTACCTGCCCCGGGAGTGTTTGATGGGACAGTGTAGAGGGAGCTTTACTCTGTATCTAACCCGTGCTGTACCTGCCCTGGGAGTGTTTGATGGGACAGTGTAGAGGGAGCTTTACTCTGTATCTAACCCGTGCTGTACCTGCCCTGGGAGTGTTTGATGGGGCAGTGTAGAGGGAGCTTTACTCTGTATCTAATCCGTGCTGTACCTGCCCTGGAACCTCACCCAGCACAGGTTTGCAATGGGGAGGAGATAAACAAGGATCACAAGTCCCACCATCGCGTCACCAACACAAGCCCCATCCTTGACCCTCCCGCTCGGCAGTGTTGGCCCCCACCTGAGTTTAGACTGGATGCCTCTGCCAATGGGCACGACGAACTCCCGAGGATCCGCCCCTCCGTTCTTCCCTCTGGTGGCACCTCCGCCCCTTCCCCGCTCGTGCGAGGCGGGGCCTCCTCCCCCGCTGCTGCTGCTGCTGTGCGCCAGCGACATGATGCTGCTGGTCCCGCTGGAGGCCCGCAGTAAGCTGGAGGCTTTCGAGGAGAAGGAGCTGATGTCCCCCAAGTCGCCAGAGGTCATGGACCCCGTGGCCCGAGATGGAGAGACCTCGTTCTCGTATTCCCTGCATTCCACCACTGGTTCCTCACTCTCCTACGAAACAAAACATACACAACACAGACAGAGAGGGGGCAGCGTTGACAATTCCTCTGGTCTAAGTTGAGATCTATCATTTATTTGCAGTACTCAGCTGTGCCTCAGTGGGCAGCACTCTCACCTCCGAGTCAGGAAGGTTGTGGGTTCAAGCCCCACTCTAGAGACTTGAACACATAATCTAGGACAACACTCCAGTACAGTACTGAGTGAGCGCCGCACTGTCGGAGGGGCATTGCTGAGGGAGCGCCGCACTGTCGGAGGGGCAGTGCTGAGGGAGCGCCTCACTGTTGGAGGGGCAGTGTTGAGGGAGTGCTGCACTGTCGGAGGGGCAGTACTGAGTGAGCGCCGCACTGTCGGAGGGGCAGTACTGAGGGAGCGCCGCACTGTCGGAGGGGCAGTGCTGATGGAGCGCCGCACTGTCGGAGGGGCAGTGCTGAGGGAGCGCCTCACTGTTGGAGGGGCAGTGTTGAGGGAGTGCTGCACTGTTGGAGGAGCAGTACTGAGGAAACGCCGCACTGTCGGAGGGGCAGTACTGAGGGAGCGCCGCACTGTCGGAGGGGCAGTACTGAGGGAATGCTGCATTGTCGGAGGGGCATTACTGAGGGAGTGCTGCACTGTTGGAGGGGCTGTACTGAATATTACTGCCCTTACTATTAATACTAACCCCAACAATAGATCCCCACCACACCCTCGATCGGTTCTCACCTCGGTCACTTTGCGCTCCACTTCCTTCCCGTCCATGTAGTAAACATCGGTGATGATCCGGGTCAGCACGGTGCGCACCTCGCGGATGGTCCGGACGTGTCTGCGCAGGAGCCGCCCTGGCGGAGGGGGCGGCAGCTCCAGCTCCTCGTCCTCCTTCATCGAAAAACACACGTCAGCGCGGCCGTTTAAAGAGACAGAACATTAACTGGAATACGCAGGGTAAACCCAGAGCGCAGCACCAGGTGATCGCAGCTTACAAATCAACGAGAAGTGGTTTGAAGACAGCTATTACAGGAGCTGGGTTGTTTTTACTCAGTGTAAAATGTTTGGAACAATTTGTAAAAATATTCAAAATGAAGCTGTATCAAATGGGAGTTAGAACACCAGAGGGAGGGGCTTCGATGGGAGAGTTTGGACACCAGAGGGAGGGGCTTCGATGGGAGAGGTAGGACACCAGAGGGAGGGGCTTCGATGGGAGAGTTAAGGTACCAGGGGGTTGGATGAGAGAGTTATGGATGACTGCAATAGATCAATCATATACAGATTCTGGATGGATTGGGCTCATGACTTTCTCTCACTCCAGGCTTTGCGTTTCACAGGCAGGACACAACGCCCGTCAAAGTAAGAGAAGGGGCGAGTACCTGACTGTGAAGGGAGTCCGTGTCTCGATCATCTGCTCCCTGGTTTGCGTGGAAGGAAGTGCTCCTCGACCGCATTTGGGGTTTCCCGGAAGTCCCTTCCGTCTGCACCATGGCGTCCCGAGATGGAAGCTTGCTACTTTCCTCCGGTCTTGCACTGCCGATGCTGCTGCTGGTCTGAGTGGCAGCGTGCGTGACGCTAAAGTCCGCCGGGCATTCGGGAACCCCACCGCGCCCGCGAGGTTGCACGGCCCGCGCGCTCGCTTTGCCCTCGGCCGCCCCCCTCTCCGCGGGGTTAGCCAGTGGCGTCTTCTTCTTGTCTTCAGGGCAGGCCCGCGGGGTCTCGCCGGCCTCCAGAGTCCTCTCTTGAGCCGCGCGGTCAGCATCGCTCCCGCCTTTGGCCGACCCTTGACCGCAGGCTACCACGTCCAATTCCATGGCCTCTTCCTCGCTTTCCCCTGTGCTCCCAGCGGAAGGCTTGCCGGCGCCTGATGCTGGCATGGACTCCTCGGGAGTCTCCCCGACTTCCTCTTCCTCCTCCTCCTCCTCCTCGTCCTTTGGCGGCGTCTGGCTGATCAGGATATGGCGCCGCGCCCACTGCTTCGCCCGCGGTTGGCGCTGCCAAGTCTTGCGCTCTTCGCAAGCTTCCTCGGCCTCTTCCTCGGTGCTGGGGAGGTTGTAAGGGTCACTTCTGGAAAAAATGGAATCAGCAACAAGACCGAATGAAAGAGATTTTTTTAAATTTTACGCAGTGAGTTGTTGTGATCTGGAACGCGCTGCCTGAAAGGGCGGTGGGAGCAAATTCAATAATAACTTTCAGAAGGGAATTGGATAAATACTGGAAAAGGAAAAATCTGCAAGGTTATGGGGAAAGAGCAGGGGGGAGTGGGACTAATCGGAGAGCTCTTTCAAAGCGCCGGCACAGGCATGATGGGACGAATGGCCTCCTCCTGTACTATCTGATTCTATTTTGTGATACTGGGCTACACACAGATCTGGGAGGACCCAGGCGGTCAGTGTTGAACTTGCTTATCTCCGAGCAATGTCAACATGGAGCCTGGGCTAGGGAAGGAAAAAAAAAAATCACATCTCTGATCCCAATCCAGCGACACCTCCCAGACAGTGATTGCCGTGGCTCAGTGGGCAGCACCCTCGTCTCGGAGTCAGAAGGTTGTGGGTTCAAGTCCCACTCCAGAGACATGAGCACAAAAATCCAGGCCGACACTCCAGTGCAGTGCTGAGGGAGCGTCGCACTGTCGGAGGGGCAGTACCGAGGGAGCGCCGCACTGTCGGAGGGGCAGTACTGAGGGAGCGCCGCACTGTCGGAGGGGCAGTACCGAGGGAGCGCCGCACTGTCGGAGGGGCAGTGCTGAGGGAAAAAAGCGCAGCTAAAAAAGATCAAGTTTACTTCAGAAACAAACACTAAACGGCTATTAGTAAACGTCCTATTTGCACCTGGGTGAGGGTTAATCTCCTCGGTCCCATATTCATCACAAGACAGTGAATGAGACCATCAGAACTTGCAACTGGTCCAGTTTATTTCAGTTTCTCGTCTACTTTTAAGATGGAGTTAAAACATTTTCCCTCCCTGGAGAAACACGTCTCACAGATTCCAATATGAAGAGACGTCGACCGCAGGCTGGAAAGCGAGCGAGCTCAACAGTTACAGACTGAGGTGCGCAGGGTTAATGCAAACTGTGTGTCCTGTGCAGATATCCGAGATAATTCAGCAGGTGACACTGACACAAACCCTCCTCAGAATGGGCAGTCGCGGCAAACCAGTGGTTATTTTTGCAATCATTCTCCCCGCATTCCTGTTTTGCCTCCAATCTTGTCCCTTGAGTATAGGAGATTGAGGGAGGGGGTTGCTCTGATCAAGGTGTTTAAAATGTTAACAGGATTCTGGGCACCGCACTGCAGGAAAGATCTATTGGCCTTGGAGGGAGTGCAGCACAGATTCACCAGAATGATACCGGGGCTTAGAGGACAAGGGCAGCAGGCGCACGGGGAACACCACCACCTCCAAGTTCCCCTCCAAGTCACACACCATCCTGACTTGGAAATATATCGGCTGTTCCTTCATCGTCGCTGGGTCAAAATCCTGGAACTCCCTCCCTAACAGCGCTGTGGGAGCACCTTCACCACACGGACTGCAGCGGTTCAAGGCAGCGGCTCACCACCACCTTCTCAAGGGGCAACTAGGGATGGGCAATAAATGCTGGCCTTGCCAGCGACGCCCACATCCCTGGAACAAATAATAAAAATTCCGAGGAATGCTGCATAAACTTGGGTTTAACTCCCTGGAGTTTAGAAGGTTGAGGGGTGATCTGACCGAGGTGTTTAAAATGTTAACCGGATTCAATAGGGTCGATATAGAGAAACTATTTCCTCTGGTGGGGGGTGGGGGGGCGGGGAATCAAGAACAAGGGGACGGAATCTTAAAATTAGAGCCAGGCTATTTAATAGTGAAATCAGGAAGCATTTTTTCCCCCCACACAGGGTAGAGGAAATCTCCCCCAAAATACTATGGATGCTGCGGGTCAATTTGGGCTTTTAATACAGAGATTGATAGATTTTTTAGAAGTCAAGGGGATCGAGGGATTACGGAACTAAGGCAAGTAAATGCAGTTAAGATACAGATCAGCCATGATCTAATGGAATGGCGGAGTGGCTCGAGGGGCTGAATGGCCTACCTCTACATTCCCCTTCTCTCCTGAAGGTGCTGATTTAATGCGGGAAACATAGAAAAATAGGACCAGGAGTCGGCCCTTCGAGCCTGCTCCGCCATTCACTATGATCATGGCTGATCCTCTATCTCAATACCATATTCCCGCTCTCTCCCCATACCCCTTGATGCCTTTTGTGTCTAGAAATCTATCTATCTCCTTCTTAAATATATTCAGTGACTTGGCCTCCACAGCCTTCTGTGGTAGAGAATTCCACAGGTTCACCTCTGAGGGAAGAAATTTCTCCTCATCTCAGTCCTAAATGTCCTACCCCGTATCCTGAGACTGTGACCCCTCGTTCTAGACACCCCCCAGCCAGGGGAAACATCCTCCCTGCATCCAGTCTGTCTAGCCCTGTCAGAATTTTATACGTTTCAATGAGATCCCCTCTCATTTTTCTAAACTCCAGTGAATACAGGCCGAGTCGACCCAATCTCTCCTCATACGACAGTCCTGCCATCCCAGCAATCAGTCTGGTGAACCTTCGCTGCACTCCCTCTATGGCAAGTATATCCTTAGAGGGAGTACGGGTTCAACAGACACCGGCAATCACTGGCTACCTTGTCCTTTCATCGCATACCAGCTTCAAACAGCCCGACCCTCTCCTCACCCTCAATGTCCCCACACACACACACGCGCGCGCACACACACACACGCCACACACACACCCTCTCGTTATGGCAGAGCCCACCAGAAGCAGAAACCATGGCTTATTCATCCCTTCCCTGGGCCTAAAAGGCAAAGAGGCCAGATTTAGAATCACTACCTCAATTCCGTCAGAAGAGGGGTAAAAAATTTGAAAGGTGGGGAGTGGTGGGGGCAATGTTCCCTATAAGCGGCGCTTTGTTCTGCGGGGCCTGTTTCTTTGCGCGGCCCCTTTAAGTTTCTGCGCAAGCGCGGTTTTTAGTGTAGAAGCCGGTGAGCGGCCAGCGCGCGGGGCCTTGCAGATGACCGCGAGGCCACATGTGCGCAGCTTAGCGGGAACATTGGCGGGGGGGGGGGGGGGGGGGGGGTGATGGTCCCCCCGAAACAGCATTAAAAACCCACGCAAAGCAAGGTCCCACATATTATCCGTGTGTGCTGAATTAGCTGTAGTACCGTTACACTCCTACAGGTGGCACAGCTGGGAGCTTTAGGCTTGTGGCCCAAGTACTGGGACTGCACCAGGCCTGAGCAAATATTCATTTCAAAAATATTTAAAGATAATCATTTTCTTGTTTTTAATTTTTTTTTATAAATGTAAAAGCTGTCGGGGGTGGGGGGGGGGGGTGGGAATTACGGCAATTCTTATAGAATCATAACGACACAGAAGGAGGCCATTCGGCCCATCGAGTCCGTGCCAGCTCTCTGTAGAGCGATCCAGACAATCCCATTCCCCCGCTCTATCCCCGCAGCCCTGCATTTATTGCCCAGCCCTTAATGGCAGCTGAGCACGCAAGGCGATTTAAAACCCGTCAGTTCTGTCCCATCAAAACATTCCCAGCTATTGGCACTAGGAATAACAACAGAAAACGCTGGGAAAACTCAGCAGGTCAGGCAACATCCGTGGAGAGAGAAACCGAGTTAACGTTTCGGGTCAAAACCCTTCTGTCAGCTCGCATTGGCGGCAAATGCCCGCAGGCCATATGGGTAGTGGGCTTGTAGGGGGCTTGTAGGGGGCGCGGAGGGGGGAACGCGGGGGAAGCTCACAGTCGCTCCCCGATCCGGTCGCTTCCCACCAGATGGTGCACCGACGGCCGCTGTCGGGAGCTGCAGCACCTGAACTGCCATCAATTCCACACAAAACTAAAAGGCTCGAGAGCAGCGACGTCATGGGGACGCCACCCCTTCCCAAGCCGCCCCCCCATCCGGTCTTGGAAATATAAATCGGCCGTTCCTTCAAAACCCTGGAGTACCCTCCCCCCAACGGCGTCTTCACCGCACGGACTGCGCGGGCGGTTCAAGGCGGCGGCTCGCCACCACCTTCTCCAAGGGGCGAGCAGGAGCGGGGCAATAAATGCCAGCCTTGCCAACAAACCGCGCACCGCCCCGAGAAGGAATACAGAAAACAAAATCTGGGTCAGTCCTGGACTGGGTGCGGGGCCCAGAGCCGCAGCGGGTGTGGAGTTTGCCACGGAGCCAATGGAAACATGGCATGTCTGGTCACCTCTCCGGCTGGCTGCGAGGGCGGGGCAACAGGTCGCACAACTGTGGAGTGTTTCATTTCAGAGCAGCGGGGAAGCGGACACCTTTAGTGAGACTGCAGAGGCCCTCTTTCAAAAAAAAAAAAATCTGTGCCCGTCGAATTTAATAAAGAAAGGAAACAGGATTCATTTTTTTCTCCTCGTCTCGTGTTGCCTTTGAACTGCAGGAGCCCAGGGCATGGTGTTCTGTTACAGAACCTTTCACAACAAACTCACCTTCAACTGGAGCGGACACTGTTGCATAGCAACTCCACCTATTTGACCTAGAAAGCTTACTCATGCGTTTTATTTCAATCAAACAGCTTGCCACTAAACACGGCACCGGAGCGGAAATGGTCAAATTAAAATAAATCAGGTTTCTGCTCATTAAAATTATACCCATTTACATTTCAATATCTATAATCCGTACTTTCATTCAACAGGTTGCAACGCACTCCTGGCTGGCCTCCCACATTCCACCCGGCGTAAACTTGAGGTCATCCAAAACTTGGCTGCCCGTGTCCTAACTCGCACCAAGTCCCGTTCGCCCATCACCGCCCCCCCCTGTGCTCGCTGACCTACATTGGCTCCTGGTGAAGCAGCGCCTTGATTTTAAAATTCTCATCCTTGTTTTCAAATCCCTCCATGGCCCTCGCCCCTCCCTATCGCTGTAACCTCCTCCAGCCCCACAACCCAGAGATATCTGCGCTCCTCTAATTCTGCCCTCTTGAGCATCCCTGATTATAATCGCTCAACCATTGGTGGCCGTGCCTTCTGTTGCCGAGGCCCTAAGCTCTGGAATTCCCTCCCTAAACCTCTCCGCCTCTCTCTCCTGAAGGTAAGCATGCAGGTGCAGCAGGCGGTTAAGAAGGCAAATGGTATGTTGGCCTTCATAGCGAGAGGATTCGCGTACAGTAGCAAGGATGTCTTGCTGCAGTTGTACAGGGCCGTGGTGAGACCACACCTTGAGTATTGTGTGCAGTTTTGGTCGCCTTATCTGAGGAAGGATGTTCTTGCCATGGAGGGAGTGCAGCGAAGATTCACCAGGCTGATACCTGGGATGGCAGGAATGACTACGAGGAGAGATTGGGTCGATTGGGCTTGTACTCGCTGGCGTTTAGAAGAATGAGAGGGGATCTCATCAAAACTTATAAAGTTCTAACAGGACTAAACAGACTAGATGCAGGAAGGATGTTCCCGATGGCGGGGGAGTCCAGAACCAGGGGTCACAGTCTAAGGATAAGGGGTAAGCCATTTTGGGCAGAGATGAGGAGGAATTTCTTCACCCAGAGAGTGGTGAACCTGTGGAATTCTCTACCACAGAAGGCAGTTGAGGCCAATTCATTAAATATATTCAAGGAGTTGGATATATTTCTTAAGGCTAAAGGGATCAAGGGATATGGGGAGAAGGCAGGGACAGGGTACTGAGTTTGGATGATCAGCCATGATCGCATTGAATGGCGGAGCAGGCTCGAGGGGCCGAATGGCCTACTCCTGCTCCTATCTTCTATGTTTCTGTTTCTATGTTTCTCCTCCTTTAAGACGCTCCCTAAAACCTACCTCTTTGACCAAGCTTTTGGTCACCTGTCCTAATTTCTCCTTATGTGACTCTGTCAAATTTTGTTCGATTTGACTCCAGTGAGGCGCCTTGGGACGTTCCACTGCGTTAAAGGCGCTATATAAATGCACGTTGTTGCTGTTGTTGTTCAGCCAATTAAGAGGCACTTCCACCCCACCCCACCCCACCCCCCCCCCCCACCTCAACTAAATAAAATAAACTTACCTAAAGGGGGTGGTAGCTTCGTCCTGTTCTTTCGCCTCAGTTTCTCGCCTCACCTCACAGACCCGACTGAACACAGATTGGCTTTTCACCGCACTGCAAACGTAGAAACTGCCGAGAGTTAGAAACCGCCAACCAGTCTAGTCCCAGTTACACGGAGAAAGTGCTTCAAGCAACCGTTCCAATCTGGAACTAATACATCAAACTGATCACGCTTTGGGAATCGCAAGATGTGTACGGAAAAGGAAGGCCATTCGGCCCCTCTTGTCATGCCTCAGCCCTGGCTCAGCTGTAGCCTCGGAGTCAGAACGTTCCGGGTTCAAATCCCGCACCACACACTCCAGAACACAAAAATCCAGGCCGACACTCCCAGGGCATTGTTGAGGGAGCGCCGCATTATCGGAGGGGCAGTGCTGAGGGAGCGCCGTACTGTCGGAGGGTCAGTACTGAGGGAGTGCCGCACTGTCGGAGGGGCAGTGCTGAGGGAGCACCGCACTGTCGGAGGGTCAGTACTGAGGGAGCGCCGCACTGTCGGAGGGTCAGTACTGAGGGAGCGCCGCACTGTCGGAGGGTCAGTACTGAGGGAGCGCCGCACTGTCGGAGGGGCAGTACTGAGGGAGCGCCGCACTGTCGGAGGGGGCAGTACTGAGGGAGCGCCGCACTGTCGGAGGGTCAGTACTAACGGAGCGCTGCACTGTCAGAGGGGCAGTACTGACGGAGCGCCGCACTGTCGGAGGGTCAGTACTGAGGGAGCGCCGCACTGTCGGAGGGGCAGTACTGAGGGAGCGCCGCACTGTCGGAGGGGCAGTACTGAGGGAGCGCCGCACTGTCGGAGGGTCAGTACTGACGGAGCGCTGCACTGTCGGAGGGGCAGTACTGAGGGAGCGCCGCACTGTCGGAGGGGCAGTACTGAGGGAGCACCGCACTGTCGGAGGGGCAGTACTGAGGGAGCGCCGCACTGTCGGAGGGGCCGTCTTTCAGATGAGACTTTAAACCGAGGCCCCCCGTCTGCCCTCTCGAGTGGAGGTAAATGAATCCGTATTCTGAAGAAGAGCAGGGGGAGTTCTCCCCGGTGCCAATATTTACACCTCAATCAACATCACTAAAAACAGATGATCTGGTCATTTATCTCATTGCTGTTTGTGGGAGCTTGCTGTGCACAAATTGGCAGCCGCGTTTCCTACATTACATCAGTGACTAGACTTCAAAAGTACTTCATTGTCTGTGAAGCGCTTTGGGACATCCTGAGGTCGTGAAAGGCGCGATATAACTTTCTTTTTTTAATAAATGCTTTACTTGTGTCATTGTGACACAGAATGGGGGCGGGGCAAAGGGTTCATTTGTTCTGATGTGGGGGTGTCCAGTAACAGCGTGCATTTATATAGCACCTTAGAGAAACGTTATAAGGCGCTTTGCGCAGGTGTAATGGAATAAACGGATGCCGAGATCCAAGGAGATCACAATAGGAGCGGGTGGGGGGGGGGGGTTGAAGTGACCAAAAGCTTGGTCGAAGAGGCAAGCCGCTGTTCAGCCACACAGAATTCAGTCTGCAGTGTACTGGGCGAGGAGTGGGATGTGGAGGAAAGCACCCCTATGGGGCGGGAAAGAATTCTCAGGAAAAATGCTAGACCCCCCTCCCCATCCCACCAAACCGTTCCAGACACCAGGAGAGAAAGGGGAAGAATTTTACATCAAAAAAAACATTTTCAAAAAATTGTGCACGATAATTTCAAGAAGGCAATCACGCCACATCAACAGACTGAGAATACGGTGCATTACCAGTGAATTGGGGGTAGAATCTATTGCCGCAAAATACAATACAGACATAAGGCTAATGAGACCATTAAAAATGCAAACCGAGCACTGGGGGTCATTTCTAGAGGGAGAGAATTCAAAAGCAGAGAAGTGATGTTAAACTTGTATCGAACCTTGGTTAGACCACACCTGGAGCACTGGGCACCGTGTAAGGACATCCTGAGGCCATGAAAAGCGCTATACAAATGCCAGTCTTTCTTTAATAAACATGCTGGGGTTCTTTTCTCTAATAAAGAGGTTGATAGAGGTCTTTAAAATTATGAAGTGCTTCGATAGGGTCGACGTAAAGAAGATGATTCGACTTGTGGGGAGTCTAAAACTAGGGGCCATAAATATTAGTCACTAATAAATCCAATAGGGAATTCAGGAGAAACTTCTTTACCCAGAGAGTGGTGAGAATGTGGAACTCGCTACCACAGGGAGTGGTTGAGGCGAATAGTATAGATACATTTAAGGGGAAGCAAGATAAATACATGAGGGAGAAGGGAATAGAAGGAAATACTTATAGAGTGAGGTGAAGAGGGGAGGGAGGAAGCTCGTGTGGAGCATAAACGCTGGCACGGACCAATTGGGCCGAATGGCCTGTTTCTGTGCTGTACATTCTGGGTATTTCTATATTTGGTTAATTGTAGGGCAACAGGTGAAACCAATCCACAAAAACACAGAGCAAAGGGAAGTAAATAAATTCAATCTGTACAGGCCCAAAAGTGTCGCCAACACAAAGGTTTCTCAATCTGACAGAAAAAAGCATCTTGCAGCAGATTAGAAACTCGTTCTCTGCAAACACGGAGTTGAAATGTTGAAGGGAGGTATAATGGCCCAGCCACTGATGCGGCTGAGTAGAGTGCAGAAAGAGAAGGCCCCGTTACCTGGCAACCGCTTCAGCAGCAGATGTTTGTACTCCTGCCAGGACAGGCTCTGCGAAGGGAAAATGAAAAGGGCAAATATTATTCCACACAAGCATTCGTCTGACTCGGGAATGAAACATTACCACAGTGAGGGCCAGAGAGACAGAGAGAGAAAACACAACGGGAGCATTGTTTTCTCTACAGACCAATGACGAACAGCTGAGCAACGAAAGCAGTGAACAGACACGATGTCCACCTTCTGGGAGGAAGAATGGTCAGCGCTCCAATTCCCTCACGGTGACCGGAATGAAGTCAACAATTAAGCAGGGGGTCCTCCCACTAGCAATGGTGGACTGGAGATGTGCGAAAGGTACATTATAAAATATCACACGAGCCAGAAACAGGCCAAAATACCCGCACCGCTGTCTCCGTTACAGCCATATGTTCATCGCTAAAGTGACAAATTTAAACCTCCCTCGGCCCAGAAAAGGTATTACAGGGGAGGAAGGTGCCAAGTTCAATCCTTTGCACCCCCCCTCTCCTGGTGTGTGTGTGTGTGTGTGTGTGTGGACGTGTGTGTGCGCACACGCGTGTGTACACGTACGTATACGTGTGCGCGCGTACGTGTACACGTGTCTGTGTGTGTATATACGTGTGTATACGTGTCTGTGTGTATATACGTGTGTGTATATACACGTGTCTGTGTATATACGTGTGTGTGTGTGTGTGCGTGTCTGTGTGTGTGTATACATGTCTGTATATATATATATATATATACACACACACACACACACACACACGTGTCTGTGTGTGTATACGTGTCTGTGTATATAATATATATATATATATACATACACACACACGTGTGTGTGTGTGTGTATATATACGTGTGTCTTTGTGTATACGTGTGTGTGTGTATACGGGTCCAGACGTGTGTGTTTGTGTATACATGTGTGTATGTATACGTGTCTGTGTATACACACGTGTGTGTGTGTGTGTGTGTGTGTGTATACGTGTCCAGATGTGTGCGCACGCGTTTGTATTTGCACGTGTTATGTGTGTCTGTATGAGCGTGCGTGTAGTTCGGGTGAGGACAGCATTGGGTGACCAGTGAGGCCCTCCACAGTCCAGCAGCCTGCTTGCCTAATGGCCACTTGTTGTGAAGTGCCAGAGGGCACTCGAACCCCAGTCGGAGTCGGAGCCACTTCAGAAGAGATGGGGAGGGATTTTTAAAAAAGGTGCAAACAATGGATTAACATTTTCCCCGTGGTCTTACTTTCCAGGCTGAAGAGGCCGGAATGGCGGTCCTCCTCATGCACTGGAGTCTCCAGCCTCATTCGCAGGCATAGTTTGCCATCGTCCGCTGAGACAGCGAGGGACTCGGGACTCGAGGCTCCGTGCTCACTTTCCTCTGCTACAACGTCACTGGTTCCCATGGCATTCTCTGGCGTGACGTCACCGGTTGCCATGGCGCGGTCTTCAAGCTCTGCACAGCAGTGGGACAGAGAGAAAAGAGAACATTCGATTTTAGCACAAATGTGGATTGGAGTCATCGCCCATTTAAAGTGGAACTTCCGCAAACTCTCTCATTAGCTGTTGTAGTCAACGCAATGGCTACAGTGACTCCAGTTATGTTCCTTCTCCTTCAACTTCACAAACAAAAGGTGATGTCGTCACAGTGCTAGCTGTAACTCAGTGGGTAGCACTCTCGCCTCTGAGTCAGAAGCTTGTGGGTTCAAGTCCCACTCCAGAGACTTGAGCACATAAAGCTAGGCTGACACTCCCAGGGCAGTGCTGCACTGTCGGAGGTGACGTTAAACCGAGGCCCCGTCTGCTCTCTCAGGTGGACGTTAATGATCCCATGGCACTATTTCGAAGAGCAGGGTAGTTCTCCCCGGTGTCCTGGCCAATAATTATCCCTCAATCACACAAGCATTCGTCTGACTCGGGAATGAAACATTACCACAATGAGGGCCAGAGAGACAGAGAGGGGAAACACAACGGGAGCATTGTTTTCTGTACAGACCGCATGCCGAACAGCTGAGCAACGAAAGCAGTGAACAGACACAATGTCCACCTTCTGGGAGGAAGAACGGTCAGAGCTCCAACGCTCCAATTCCCTCGCGGTGACCGGAATGAAGTCAACAATTAAGCAGGGGCTCCTCCCACTAACAATGGGACTAAAAACAGACAGAGGTCCGGGGAGAACTACCCTGCTCTTCGAAATAGTGCCATGGGATCATTAACGTCCACCTGAGAGAGCAGGCGGGGCCTCGGTTTAACGTCACCTCCGACAGTGCAGCACTGCCCTGGGAGTGTTTGATGGGACAGTGTAGAGGGAGCTTTACTCTGTATCTAACCCGGGCTGTACCTGCCCTGGAAGTGTTTGATGGGACAGTGTAGAGGGAGTTTTACTCTGTATCTAACCCGTGCTGTACCTGCCCTGGGAGTGTTTGATGGGACAGTGTAGAGGGAGCTTTACTCTGTATCTAACCCGTGCTGTACCTGCCCTGGGAGTGTTTGATGGGTCAGTGTAGAGGGAGCTTTACTCTGTATCTAACCCGTGCTGTACCTGCCCTGGGAGTGTTTGATGGGACAGTGTAGAGGGAGCTTTACTCTGTATCTAACCCGTGCTGTACCTGCCCCGGGAGTGTTTGATGGGACAGTGTAGAGGGAGCTTTACTCTGTATCTAACCCGTGCTGTACCTGCCCTGGGAGTGTTTGATGGGACAGTGTAGAGGGAGCTTTACTCTGTATCTAACCCGTGCTGTACCTGCCCTGGGAGTGTTTGATGGGAGTGTAGAGGGAGCTTTACTCTGTATCTAACCCGTGCTGTACCTGCCCTGGGAGTGTTTGATGGGACAGTGTAGAGGGAGCTTTACTCTGTATCTAACCCGTGCTGTACCTGCCCTGGGAGTGTTTGATGGGAGTGTAGAGGGAGCTTTACTCTGTATCTAACCCGTGCTGTACCTGCCCTGGGAGTGTTTGATGGGACAGTGTAGAGGGAGCTTTACTCTGTATCTAACCCGTGCTGTACCTGCCCTGGGAGTGTTTGATGGGACATGTTGAAAAGGTTCGATAGGGTAGAGAGGTTTCCAATTGCGGGAGCAGACCAGAACTTGGGCCCACAAATATAAGATAGTCATTAATAAATCCAATAGGGAATTCAGGAGAAGATTCTTTACCCAGAGAGTGGTGAGAATGTGGAACTCGCTCCCACAGGGAGTGGTTGAGGCGAATGGCACAGATACATTTAAGGGGAAGCAAGATAAACACATGAGGGAGAAAGGAATAGAGGGTTCTGTTGAGATGACGATGGGTGGGAGGAGGCTGGTGTGGAGCAGAAACACCGGCACGGACCAGTTGGGCCGAAGGGCCTGTTCCTGTGCTGTAAATTCGATGCAAGACTATGCAACTCAGAACCTACCAATAGGAGTGCTGTGCCTTGGGCCTTGCTTCAACTTGCCAATCAGAGGAGGGGTAGCACTGGTTATGGGCTGGATAACATCGCCTTCCTTAGGCAGAGTGAAGTGGAATGGGATTTCTGGGGAGGGGGAAAGAAAAACACATTAAAGATTCATAAATCAACGTGAAAGGAGAACTGCTACATCAATGGCGGCAACTGGGCCGAAGATTCCAACAGCAGCCGGAGTCCATCGTTGCCTCCAACATGTTTCTCTTCTCGTTACCTTTCCTTATTTTAGCGACCGGATTCCATGGAGTTCCACCCAAACACAACACACGGCGACATTTTCTCATGGCCTCCAACTAACCAACTCTCTTCCCCACCCGCCCCCTCCTCCCCTCCCTAAAGACTCCCGCTCGTACTGGGGTCGTGGCCCCCAGAGGCTCGGGTACCTCAGTATTTGGCCATTCTTCATGGGTGAGCGTAGGCACTTGGGGGATTGGGGGGGGGGGGGGGGGGGGGAAAAGAGTCAATTTTAAGCCAAGTCGCCGGGCAGGAACCCCAAGGGTTCGAGTGGAGCGGCGGGTTTGCACCCGGTCTCGTATTGGTCTTTGTGGAGTTCAGTGGGGTGTAGAATCAGGCGGGCCGTAAAACCGGCATCGCACCCGATCCAGTCAGGATCCCGACGGACAGGTTTAGCTTTAAACCGCCCCATCAGCAGGCCGCGGCCATCGAAGGCATCATAACCAAGGCCAATCCTGATCTTGGCCACTACCTACACCACCCCCCCCTTTGGGAGCGGGTGCGGGGGTCACTCGATAGTGAACAGGAATGGCGGTTTATTTTCCCCCTTCCTTGCGCTAGAATTCGGAGGTTGCTGCAGCGCCACCTCCCCTACAGCCGAAATCGGCCAACTCAACACTCGACTGGTAACCAAACCTGGGACTTCACCCCATCTCCATACCTTAGGCCCACCAGCAAGTTCACCAACCCACGAGAGCTCACGGCAGGATTGCTTTAAAAATAGACAATTCAGAGAAATACAATTGCAACCAGTCAGATGAAATACATTCTGGACCCAGTGCCGCAGCTTCAGAAAATCTGCGGTCTGGTCACAAGATGGTGGAAAGGTCATCTAACTAACCATGAAGCACGGGAACAGATTACAGCTCCTTCTAAAATACTCCGTACGACAAGACAGCCCGCTCCTCCAGCCAACTCGAGTTGACATTACAGGTAGCTCCGCTCTCCCAGTTAAAATCAGAGCAAGAGATTCCCATCTCTTCTCCCCCTCCACATCCCAAGGTGGGTGGGAGGGGAAGAGGGAGAGAGGGTTGAAGCTATCCTATCACTCTTCCCTGCCTGCCTACAATCTCCATGCATCACCCAAGCACAGTGACATGAATCAGTCATTCATGAAAGAAAGACTTATGAAATAATACTGAGCGGCCTGCGGGTGGCGCTGTCCAGGGAGAGTATAAATACTCGGGCACGGGCCCAGCTTGCGCAGGACATTCTTAACAGGAACTAGTGAAGGACACAACTAGACCTCCATGTTGTGAAACAGTTGATTAAAGCTGTTTAACGCTTAGACCAAGTGCCTAGTAGTTTTCTTACATCACGCAGGGTCTTAATTTATCTCACCGCCTCCTCTACTCTTTCCACCCATGGTGCTGCCCTGCAAACCCTACTTGGCCTCTTCACCCTGAGCTTCTCAACAACGCAAGTACATTTCTCCAGCCTTGAATCTAATATTACAACATCCACAATCGTCACTATCTTGGGTCTCACCAGAGTACCCACCGCCAGAACTGTCAGAGAGGCTCTTCACCGACGGCTCAGATTGCTGAAGATCTTCAGCTCCTCGGTTCTGAATCTGTGCATCAGGTTCCAACTGACTCGTTTCCTTTGGCTTTGGGGTTCCCGTCGACAGGTCAACACTGCTGGGTTTTGGTAATTCCTCAACATCCTGTTGGTGGTTCTGTCCTCCCAAGACCTTTGGCTCTTGTCGTGGAGTTCCTTCACTGTGGTTGCCCAAGTTCTTCTGCTCCTTAAAGGTCTTCTGGTCTTCAGGTTGCATCTTGACAACCAGTTCCGCTTGGAGGTCCCTTCCCGGGTCTGTTACATCACCGCCTTGCAACGCTACCGGGTGGGCATCGGCTGTAGAACCTTCCTGGTCTCCTGAAGACACCACGCAGATTTTCTCAGAAGATTCTGAAACCTTCTCTTGGCTCGCCACTGGTTTCTGTTGTGCCGCGCTGATCAGTTCCTCATCTTTCTTCGGACCCTCACCAATTGCCACATAGCTCTCTGAAGCATTTTCTTCCTCAGTGCAAAGATCTTTGCTTCCCAAACTTTCTGAACCTGTAACACAAGGATGCTCAGGCTGGGAACTATCTGGATTTGCAAGTAGAGGAGTCCTCTCTTCACTGGAGATTCCCTTTAACACAATGTCAGATGATTCACTGATGTCCTGCTCCATTGGCTCTTCCTCTTCCTTTGGCTGTGCTTCTTTACGGATAGTTGCTGATTGCGTTTGGCTTTGTGAAACTTCAAGATTTAAAGAGGCTTCTTGGATCACACCGTTACCCTCCTCTTTTGGAGGAGCTTTTATCGCATATAAATCAAGACCCAAATGCTCACGCTTCTCACTCTGGGTCCCAGGTACATCCTCTGCCTCATCCATTGGCATCTCATTAACAATCTTTTCTTTCACTATTAATATGTCCTTGGGCAAATCCACGTGTTCTTGGGAAGGAGCGCTCAGATGAAGAAGACTCAACGACTCTTGAGACTGAGGTGACGGCACAGCCGGGTGACCGGATAGCTCGGGTCCTCTTAATACTTCACCTGCATTCTCTTCATCCTCACTACATTTAGCTTCTGGTTCAACACTAGGTCCTTCAAAAGCATCTTCACCAGAAGCTTCAGAAACGCAAGAGGTCTTTGCTTGACTTTCCTCCGTTAATCGGAGATGAATACTATGGGCTTCGTCCAGCTGACCTTCCTCGGCGGTTTCCGCAGCGTCTCCTTCTTCAACTTGCGTTGCTTGGCTGTCCTCTTCAGCCGAGGGCAGATTTTCATCCGTTTCCATTGGCTGCGTCCATTCACTGACGGACAGCTTCAAGTCGAAAGGCTCCCCTGCCCCCTCTTCCGGTTCGTCTGTTCCGATATCCAATCTCTCCTTCGATTCCATGCCTTGCTTCTCTCCCTCCGTCTCCTTGTCCGGTAGTCCCTCGGGCGGCTTTGAGGGACTCTCTGTTTGAACTCGGGCAGATTTAACCCCTTCATCGCTGCTGGTATTTTCTGTCAGGCTTGGTGTGGGCATAAAAATATCCTTCAAGAATAAAAAAGAAAGTTTTGTAGTGGTGAATATTTCACTGGACAAACAAATCAGTAACTCAGAAAATGTCATCTGATAAACAAATGCAACAAAAGATCAACGGTCCCCAAAATAAACAGAATAAAAAAGACTTGCATTTCTCCAGCGCCTTTCACGACCTCAGGACGTCCCAAAGCGCTTTACAGCCAATGAAGTACGTTTTGAAGTGGAGTCACTGTTGTAATGTAGGAAACGCAGCAGCCAAATTGCGCCCAGCAAGCTCCCACAAACAGCAATGTGATAATGACCAGATCATCTGTTTTTAGTGATGTTAATTGAGGGATAAATATTGGCCCCAGGGCACCAGGGAGAATTCCCACTGCTCCTCTTCGAAATAGTGCCCTGGGATCTTTTACATCTACCTGAGAGAGAGCAGACGGGGCCTCGTTTTAATGTCTCATCCGAAATACGGCGCCACTGACAGTGCGGCACTCCCTCAGCACTGCACTGGGAGTGTCAGCCTAGCTTCTGTGCTTAAGTCTCTGGAGTGGGACTTGAACCCACAACCTTCTGACTCTGAGGCAAGAGAGAGTGCTGCCCACTGAGCCAATATTGTCAGAATATTGCAGGGTTCCTCACCCTCAGTTGGTAGCATTGTAGCCTCGGAGTCAGAAGGTCGTGGGTTCAAGTCCCCACTCCAGAGACTTGAGCACAAAATCCAGGCCAACACTCCAGTGTAGCACCGAGGGAGCGCCGCACTGTCGGAGGGGCAGTGCTGAGGGAGCGCCGCACTGTCGGAGGGGCAGTGCTGAGGGAGCGCCGCACTGTCGGAGGGGCAGTGCTGAGGGAGCGCCGCACTGTCGGAGGGGCAGTGCTGAGGGAGCGCCGCACTGTCGGAGGGGCAGTGCTGAGGGAGCGCCGCACTGTCGGAGGGGCAGTGCTGAGGGAGCGCCGCACTGTCGGAGGGGCAGTGCTGAGGGAGCGCCGCACTGTCGGAGGGGCAGTGCTGAGGGAGCGCCGCACTGTCGGAGGGGCAGTGCTGAGGGAGCGCCGCACTGTCGGAGGGGCAGTGCTGAGGAAGCGCCGCACTGTCGGAGGGGCAGTACTGCTGCACTGTCCGAGGGGCAGTGCTGAGGGAGTGCCACACTGTCGGAGGGGCTGTACTAAGGGAGCGCTGCACTGTCGGAGGTTTCGATGAGACGTTAAACCGAGGCCCCGTCTGCTCTCTCATGTGGACGTAAAAGATCCCATGGCCACTATTAATGTGCAAATCGCCCAGCGGCTTGTGGTGAGGGAGAGATACCCCGTGAGTTGCGAATCGCCTCAAGTTGCTGGGCGATTTGCGCCGTTCCGCCATTAGCCTCGCAAAAATGGCAGCTCGTCCTCAACCTCCCCGCAAGCGTCAATAAAGTGCTGCATTTGTGCCGTAAATATGAATTAAACTCACCGCGGAAAGTGAGGGCTGGTGCTCAACGGGACCCTTATAATGACTAGATTCATGTGTTCCTGCAATGCCACACGACCTCTCCGGCCCAGGAAAGGGAAACTGGAGCGGGGGGGGGGGGGGGGGGGGGGGAGTCTAACTAGAGGAATCTCTTTTTTATCCGGCACCAACGGGACCGGCGTGGTGCCGGTTGATCAAAAAGTCCCGATTACAGAGAGGTATACTTACCAAGGTACAAGAGCCCCGTACACGGCCACAGATACAGGAGCCCCGGTTACACGGCCACAGATACAGGAGCCCCGGTTACACGGCCACAGGTGCAGGAACCCCAGTTACACGGCCACTAATATATAGCAAGATTTACCTGAACCTACTCCTGAATGTTGCCGGTTAAGAGAGATTTCCCGATATTTGGGTGCCGGTTAAAAGAGAGTTTCCTGTAACGGGGCTAGCCACAAGATGTCCCGCTCCAGCAGATTCTGGGACATCGAGTCTCGTTAAAAAGCCGACACTAAAGTATCCCGAACACTTACATGGGAAAAATCCGGCAGTGTTGGCACTGGAATCAGTTGTCCGGCAGTGAATGCGGGAGTTGCCGCCGACACCGGTGTTGAGGCCTGCGGGCGCCGGAGGGGAGCACGCTCAGTCCCGTCTGCAGCCTCGTCCATTTCCATTGGCTCCTCATCCTCACATGGTGCCTTTCCCGATTGGATGGCGTCTGCGAGCGGCAGAGAGGTATCCATTGGCTCCTCCCCTAGAGAGAAATCAGGCCAAAAATTGATCACAGCCGTCTTCTCAAACTCTGCTCACTTGCTCTTTCCCAAACGCAATCTGATTCTATGAATTTTCAACAACGGTAGTTTTTATTTCAGATCTCCCAACATTATTTACACTTTATCCCACTATTTAATCTTCTCTGAAACTCTATGTAACCCGTGCTGTACCTGCCCTGGGAGTGTTTGATGGGACAGTGTAGAGGGAGCTTTACTCTGTATCTAACCGTGCTGTACCTGCCCTGGGAGTGTTTGATGGGACAGTGTAGAGGGAGCTTTACTCTGTATCTAACCCGTGCTGTACCTGCCCTGGGAGTGTTTGATGCGACAGTGTAGAGGGAGTTAAAATAAGCTTTATAATAATTTAATAATCACCCTCACTACTCCAGTGTTACATAACTAGTGCAAAGACGAACTGAATGAAGTTCAACACCTAACCACTAGTCTGTGGCACTACACAGAGAGCGAGGAACACGAGGGGCAGCAACTTAAATTTCAAACTGAATACGTGAATGGACCAGAACGGCACATGTACTGTTGGTCCCTTGCAACCAGGCCAAGTGCATCGCACACTCATAGCCCAAGTGCAAGTACAACGTACTGAACTAAGGCTGCTGCTCCCAATGGCTCAGTTAATAACTGCCCCGCCCAGCGTGGAACTGAGCTGTAGAGGCAACGTAGGTCCCCAGTCTCTGCCGCGTTAATTAACCCACAATAAGGAAAGCACATCACTGACCTCGGAGCCCCAGGACCAAGGAGGTGTAGAGTCAGTCAGTGTCCCTGCTCTTGAGCGCTACCCAGTGACTACTGCGCGTGGGAGCAAGGATCCGGGATCAACTATGATGCCTGTCACAGTCGACAATCCCACTGCCACTCACGGTCCAGCTTCACACAGGAATGGCCACTGGGGGCGGTGCTTCCCGGGAACGGCACCCCAGCAAGATGAGCGTGTTCAGGAAAGGGAGCCGTGGGGGTGGGGAAAATAATCAGAGGGGTAAATATGACTGAACGCCTACTCAGTATCTACATTACACAGTATTTACAGCACAGAAACAGGCCATTCGGCCCAACTGGTCCGTGCCGGTGTTTGTGCTCCACACGAGCCTCCTCCCACCCCTCATCATCTCACCCTGTCAGTATAACCTTCTGTTCCTTTCACCCTCATATACTGAGCTAGCTTCCTTTTAAATGCCTCTCTGCTATTCGCTTCAACCACTCCCTGTGGCAGCGAGTTCCACATTCTCACCACTCTCTGGGTAAAGAAGTTTCTCCTGAATTCCCGATTGGATTTATTGGTGACCATCTTTTATTGATGGCCCCTAGTTCTGGTCTCGCCCACAAGTGGAAACATCGTGTGATCTGGAATGCGCTTGCCTGAAAGGACGACGGGAGCAGATTGAATATTAGAGTCATAGGCCTAGAAATTCGGTATAGCCGCGTTTGGGCCGCTAGTCCTGGCGGTGCGCAGAGGCTAGTACCAGGCGCAATTTAGCGCCACCTAGCGCGATATTGGTTTGCAGCGCCCCTAAAGGTGATTGCGGCGCTGCACGCTACTCTTAAGGTGCTAATCCGGTGGCGCAACCCAATTTCGCGGCGGCGGGGCGCAGCGAGGGTGCTGTCAATAATCACTTTCCCTGAGACACACTGGCGCCGGCCAGCGCTTAAAGGGGCAGGTCAATTGGCATCACCAGACACACTCACTGCCTTGTAGGCCTTCAAAGCGGTGGGAGCCTACCTGTGGCGCACCAGCCTAGCAAGACATGGAAAGGGTGAGGCAGAGGGCGGAACGCCTCACTGATGGGGCATTGGATGCTTTGGTTGGCGCAGTGGAATCAAGGCCAAGGAAGATGGTCGGAATGTGATTTATGTTTTGGACAGTCTCCCGGGTGTGAGAGGCAGTTATGTGTCAGTGTATTAGTTTTGCTTTCTGTTGCCATAGCTTTCTCATGTTTGAAGGAACCACATTTTGTTTAATGAAACACTTTCTTCATTTACAATGGCCATGCCTGCTATTTACATGCATCTTGCCCTTCACAGGCTTGGGGGTATCAGAGCGGTTCCATTCCTGTTCTTGGAATGGCAGCAAGCATTCCGTGAGCGGGGCCTAGAAGCTACTTCTGATCAGCCTCTGATGCGCAGCCTGAGAAGAGTTGCTCGCGTAGAAGTTCAGGCCAGCAGGCACCTTCTCAGCCACCGACAGAGATGTCCTGCACCTTATCTGAGGCTGCAGATCTGGCTGAAGCAGCTGGCACAGCTCTGTCACCACCTCCTTTCTAAATCGCAGCCTTCTGACACACATGTTCATGTAGGAAAACTGCTGTCGGAAAACCCTGCCAGCGTAAGGTCTGCTGTGGCGACGCCTGTTGGCCCTCCTCCGTCTGGCCATGCCCGCCCCCCTCTCCCAGCATCTCAGTGCCCTTTCCAGATGATTCAGCAGCAGGACGTTCCCCTCCAATGCAGCCCCCATAATAAGTGCCCACAGGAAGGTTCCCCATTGTCAAGGCTCACCAACAGCAAGGTAATGGTCAGAAGGCTGAAGATTGTCTGCCTGCACTGGCTCAGTGGTCAAATGGCTCTCAGTGTGCAGCTCAGCAACTCTTTGTAGCTCTCGAGGAAGTTGTGCTCCAAAAATGGCTGCCGCTTTTAAACCACACCAGTCCCCTTTAAATAATGCTCCTCCAGCCCGAGAGCGACTTGGTAAGGTCCAGGTAAGCTGTCACTATTAGCGCCAGGCACTACGGAGGGGGGGCGCCACTGAATTTCCGGTCCGGGGCGTCCAAAAGGCGTTGCACACTCAAATGACGTCATAATCAGCCTGCGCCCATGAGCGGGCGCTAAGATTTAGCGCCGGCACTAAATGCCATGCTCAATATGGGGCGAGGTGCTAGGCGCCTTGCGCCCGCCCGGAAGTTGGCTAGTGCCCCACTTCTCGGCCTCTTTAGGCGTTAATCGGTGGCGCTAACAACCGAATTTCTCCCCCATAGAGTTATACAGCACAGAAAGAGGCCCTTCGGCCCATTGTGTCTGCGCCGGCCATCAAGCCCTGTCTATTCTAATCCCATTTTCCAGCATTTGGTCTGTAGCCTTGTATGCTATGGCGTTTCAAGTGCTCATCTAAATGCTTCTTGAATGTTTTGAGGGTTCCTGCCTCTACCACCCTTTCAGGCAGAGTTTCAAAAATGAATTGGGTCAATACTTGAAAGGGAAAGGTTTGCAGGGCTCTGGGGAAAGAGCGAGGTGGGGGGGGGGGGGGGAGGGGAGGACTAATTCGAGAGCTCTTTCAAAGAGCCGGCACAGGCACAAGGGGCCGAATGGCCTCCTTCTGTGCTGTATCATTCTATGAATCTGTGATCCTGTGTACGTCTACTCACTGAACTAATGAAGGCGCACAACTCAGGCCCACCCTAATGAACAGGGTGTGATATTTTCCAGGGTAAACACAGGACTAACACCACCGCCACCCCCCTCCCCTTCCCCCCCCCCCCCGGTGCCGTTACCTAATTCGCCTCCTTGCTCGGTCGGGCTGTTGGGAATGATGATGGGAG